>NC_092368.1:13843871-13924984 GCF_030848805.1 Temnothorax longispinosus
AATTTTGTGTCACACGGGCTCCCGGTCTATAGGAATTCGGGTAGGTAGAGGTATATGTCGATGGTAGATACGTTCATTTTCCGACACTGCCAATAAAACATTATTTTGGTGTGCGTCCGCGCTACATCTGCAAATGTATTTTGGTGTTATAGCACTACTACACTACATTTGCAGATGTAGCACGGACGCGCACCAAAATGTTTTATCGGCAGTGTCGGAAAATGAACGTTGCTATGTAGTACCTACCAATTTCGAAAATGGATGTACTGGCGGTTAGCGTACAGGGCCTTAACGAAAAAGGCCGGGATGGCCTCTCTCAGGCTTCTCTCTGGTTTCGAGAAAGCATCTGCTTTATTGAAGGCGCAACCCATATCGACTGTTGATACCTTTGAACTAGAAGGATAATGTTGTACAAAAGGGTTCCCTCAGAATGTATAATAATCTGCTTCATCTTTGGAAGGTACACGTAACAAAAAGACAGATCAAAAGATGAAAAGTTAAAGTTCCGGATTACTCGTGTATAATAACAAAGAATAAATAATAGGAAGAATAATAGGAAGAATGTAAAATATGTTATTCATTCTCTATGCGAGCGATTTTTAGATCAACAACTTAAACTTTATCTTAATTTTGTACAATATAGTACAATTATTAAAGTATCCTTTATAGTGTCAAAATGTTTTTTTAATTCCTTTTAAAATACGATCTTGCATATTAATCTCAAAGAAGATTTATTTCCAAAATCTGTAATTACCTTAATTAAAATATCGGAAAATCTAAAAGAAGTGATATATAAAACGCTCGGAAAATTTCTTGGTATTGAAAAGCTGACTAATTAACTACATAATTATAATTAGTTAATTAAGTGTAATTGTGAATTGTGGTTCTATTCACCGCGGAAACAATTCGTACAATTACGTAATATTTTATAATTTTATAAAACAGAATTAATGATACGTTTTTATTCAGCGCATGCCTACGTTGCAAAATTCAAATTAATTTGTAGCGATATTATCAGACAAAATAGGTAACTTGATATGATATCTGCTCGTTAATATGCAGAAACCTTTGTATTTTAATGAATGCAGTCCACGCTCGGAGAAAATAATATATCCAAAATAAAATTGGTTATTATCCATTTTCAGTTAAATGTAGTGTAAGAAAATTTAACATGCCACTGATATTTCATAAATCTTTCCGAATTTATTTAAAAAAGTTATCACAATTAAAAAATACTTATAAAAAATTAAGGTTTGCGTTTATTAAACCTTCTCGTTTCTTTCGCCAATATAGATTAATACAAATTATTTTTCGCACTTTTATGTTATTTAATGAAGATAGAATAATAATTTAAGAGATAATTTTTGGATTTTTATCCGCATCAAATCTTTTTTTCAATCTAAGTTATGGAATTTTAGTTAAACTTTCGCATTCTAAGGTAAACTTTCTCTATCCTTTTTTTCTTCCACAAAAAAGGGATTGTAAAATAATATCTTAAAGATTGTGAAGGATTGCGGAAAAAAACCTTCTTGCTCGAAAGAAATTTTCATATTTGAAAAGGATTCGAGTGAAAGGGCGCCGATGATGCGCAGATAAATGTCCCTGCGCTTATCCACGAACAGCTGTTATATCAATCTGGTTAGCGCGGATCGCCTTAAACGTCGCTCGAGGCGTACTTTTACAAGGTACGCATTCGTTATCCATTAGGGTAAATATAGGCATGTGTGGTCCCGTCCCCGTTCTGCATGCAAAACCAATATTCATGCGCACGAACTATTCAACATGTGTACCCGACCGTAATTGAATTATCATCGTGTGTCCCCATAAGAGATAGTCAGCTCGTCATAACGAGCGCGCTGCGCGTCACAAGTTGTCACGTTGCGCGGAGAATTAACACGCTGAGCGGATTAACGGCATTAAGCATTCTGACGTCTTATCAATTATGCCTACCGCATCTCTATATTGATCTTACACTTCTCACAATTAGCTTCTGTTTTACTCTGTACATCATATAAGAACACATTCTTTACATTATATAAAAATATTTTGAATTGTAAACATTTTAGAGTTCTAAAACATTGCGTATTTTATTTATTATTTATTTAGTTTTAAAAATGTTCTTAAATTTATGTAAACTAGAAACATCACTGTTTTATTGATATATTTTTTTATTTCCAAATTATTATGCTAATGTTTTTTTTTTTAAATCATCAAATTCTATAGAGATATTGACTCTGGATTGTTTTTTTTTTTATACTGTCTATGTAATTGATAACATTCTTTAAAAAATCAGTTAAAAACATTAAAAATTATTAATAAATACCAATATTGGTTATTAATAAAACTTTTACAATATAATTTGAAGATTGTGTAGATTATTGAAAGTGTAACGGATAAATTAATTGTAAGGCAATTACTGTTATTGGAAGACCACAAGAGAATTAAACTTGAAGGATGCTTTCATTTTCGTCCTTGTTAGGACGTGCTGGATCCCTTGGGTGTCACTTGGGTGTTAATTGGTGGTCGGGGAAAGGGCTTTCATTAGGGGTTCCGCGACGGCTCGACGGTAGGAAACGCGGACGCGACGAAGCTTCGAACATCGGCCGCGAAGAAGAGTGCAAGGAACAGGAAGAAGGAGGTAAAGAGAAAAAGTGAGAGAGAGAAAGAGAAGCAGGGGCATTCCTGACTGGCAGCCTACCACCAATGTCTCGTTTACCATAATACAAGTCCCTCGGTGAGGGCAGCTCGTCGTTGTCCGCAAACAGTAGCGATACATCAGGGGAATGTAAAAAGTTACGGTCCTATCTTACTTGTCATGTTAATCATTATTTGTTTAATCAAGACAATTAGTAGGAATATAACCGAGTGACTCTTGAAGTGACGTGTCTCTCTTCTCGGATATAATCCTCTTATGCTTAATGCTAGGATTTTTACCAATTTATGTACTAAACAATCTTGAAAGATAATTTTATTTTTTATATTTAAAGTTACATTTTTCATTTTGTATTACCTTATAGCTAATTTAACATATTGTTTTACAATAGCTGCATTTTTTTATTTCCTGTTATTTTCTCCTATTTTATTTCTTCAGGTAGATTGAGCTTTTGGATACTTTCCATTCTGATTCATAAAAATCAGATTTTATTCATCGGAAAGATGACAGACAGTAATGGTTCTAGGCTTAGTACTTGTCCACATTTCCTTGTCAACGATCGTTACTGGTTGATGTTTATATTATCGCGGTAAAAGGCTATCGCATTATGCCTTAGGACCCGAAGCGAGGGTGATGATGGTGCAGGAAAGTCTTCAATCGGCTGTTTCGCTCGCGACCTTCGCCATAGACGAAGCAATTGTCGAGCGATCATTCATGGATGACCCGTACAACCTCAGGATCAACATGTCACCCGAAAAGATTAGTCCTCCGAGTAACGGCGTGAGATTAATTTTCTTGCTGCGTCATTGCAGGAACCATTTGAACTTTGCCATTTGAATAATCACCATTTTACTTTGGTAAATGGTTGATTATCCCTAAAAACTTTTAAATCTTCAAAATTGAAAAACTCTGCAAATTATCCAATAAAAATTAAAGCATAAAAATATATATTCTACTTGTAGACATTAGAATTAAAATTCTTACAGTACATACGCTCTAAAATGTTTTTCTTTTAAATTGATTTCTTTTGCCCTGTATATTTCTTCGTACCGCCACTAATTAAAAATGCATATTTTAATTGATAATGTATTCCAATTTTCTCTTTAATTGTATATTTATATATTTACTTCCTTTTAATCGGCAGAAAATATTCAAGTGTTTTGAATTGAATGAGTGGGTGACCAGATAAGTGAAGGCGATAAACACTGTAGTTCTGGCTAAGGGGGGCACCGAAAAAGGAGCAGAAAGGACGAGGAGGCCCAGATGGCCATGTTTTCGGGTTGTGGGTCCCTTGACGGACCTCTGTCTCCCTCCCATCACGAAGGACGCGGCGTATCTCTCCCCTCTCTCTCTCCTCGTCCTCCTTCTACTTCTCTTTCGGTCTCTCCGCTGTCCCTTACCATTTCAACTCTCCTGTCTTCGTTTCACCCGGCCGTGTGCGATCCGCACACAGCACACTTCTTCTTCAGTGGCCGGTGGTACCACTCTCGGCTAGATCTCGCGCCAAGTACATCTCCTCTTGTTCTTTCACTCATCACCAACAAGGACAGCCGAGTAACCACCTCGACGCAAAGTGATCTTACTACGCCGGGGCCCCTTTGCGGCGGGGCCCCCCTCCCCCCTCGTTGGAGAACCAACCCTACGTTTGCCGGGTCCTGATTTTAGGCTCGCGCGCGATTGGAAACGGATAAGGAGTACAATGTGATTGTGATACGCGATTTGGGGGAATTTATTCAAGTGTCCTTCAGTGTACTTTATTGTGGATGCGTATGATGTTAAAACCGGTGAATTCAGACTGAAAGAGACTTTAGTAGCGTTGTGACAAAGAGGTGCATAAGAGCAACAGTTGGAAGCATTGGCCAATTTCTTACAATTGTTCCGAAGTAATGTTTTTAAACTTGTTTACATATATTTAAAAATTAAAAATAAAAAAGCGTAAGGATTATGCTATTAAAATAGGAGTTCTCTTCGCGACTGCTTTAAAGACGAATCGTCTACGTAACAAAGTAAACCTGACAGAGTTATAATGTCGATCAAAGAAAGTAACCGGAAGATTGAAGGATTAGAACACTTAAAATGATAATTATATTATTAATTGTCAACCGTCATCTTTAGAAGTAAGAGTGCATATTCAAGTATAAACAAATTATGACAAAACAAACATTGGAATGGGTGCAAAATTGCAAAACCGTAAGTCACTGTAGAAACTGTCAAATTAGATCGTAAAATTAATCATAGTAATTACTCAACATCTGACGGAGCAGGATATAAACAGCTCTTAATAAATACAATACAACACACTCGCATTAACATACGCGCCGAAAGAGAACGGAAAGCTAATTCGTTAGCATTTAATTAAGGTTAATTTCGATAAGAGAATTTGTCGGGTTAATAAATCTCTGTTAATTGGACACGTTCGCTCATTCACTCGATCTCTCTCCTTCACGCGAATTTAGTCACGCGAATCTTCGTGGCGCGAAATCGTGTCCTCCCCTTTAAGGACCATCCACACGGCAAGGTCGTCCCGCGACGTCCCGGCTTTCACGCACGCGGCTTCGCGACTATGTTTCTGTTTTGACACCCGTTTTGTATTTTCGTGATAAACGCGTTATTCATCAACGTCGCGCGGGAAAGACATCCAAGAATTTATACGCCCCCGGGGCGATCCTTAAGAAGGATTGATCGAAGGATCAGGTGTCAGCGATGCATCAGCATTACTGTCATCGTACATTGCTTTATTTTATCCTTTAAACGATAAATTAAGTTTCAATTTTTGGGGTCCTCCGATATCTTCAGCAGAAAGTACATAAATAAACATCTTTATTTTAACTTATCAAATTATCTAAAAATGAATGACATCTTTAACAACTGTCTACATCAATTTTAAAGTGTTTTTAATGTTTATTACAAAAATTGGATATTAATTTGCTCTTTTAATAAACACTTAAGAAATATATAATTAATAATATTTAAAATCCTCTTTCTCTTGTTATACTTTTATCTTATCGATGTATAAAACGGTATTGACAACGAGCATTACTTTTCACTTTTTGATAATTTCCTTTCGTGGAAACATAACGCACTCTTTGTAATATGATATTTCGCATGCATGTGTATTTTGTTTCTTTCAGAAACCATTTTAATTAAATGAACGAACGAACGAACGAGCAGATAGAATAACACTTATAGCGATATAAATTAATAAAAATATTTAAAAAAAAATAGCATTTAAATAAAAATTTGTGATAAACACAGGAATATAAAAGAATCTATTAAATTTGATGTATTACATTTTTGCACGTGTGATAATAAAAGTTTGTTTAAAATGCGCTTATAACTGAAATGCGCGCGCGTGCTGCACATAAGACGCGCTCTGTTTTTCTTTCATTTAGCCGACACGCATTTGTCAACGTATGATCTTTGGCGTTGAATTAATGCGCGTTCTTTGAGGCCGCGCGCCATCTTCGATTCGCCACGCGCGGTTTTCTTCGCGCCCCGCTTCGCGCGAAGCGTGATGGATTAACCACTGGCAAATCAGGAACGAAAAAATCCTCTGACAGTTGGCGAACACGTCCGCGATAATCGATTCTGCAGGAAGCCCCGCGAGTGAATCTTCCTCTCCCGGAGGAGCGGAGTCAAGAATTGTGTCTAACCACGGGGAAAACGCGTTTACTGCGAAAGAAATCTGTAGAATTGAATCGATCCAGATCGCTAAGAGACGCGCGCGTTTTTGGTTTCTTTTTTTTTGGAAGAGACTAACGTCGCGAAGTGAAGTGAATGATAAATAGTTTGTAGGTGATTGATTTGCCCAAAAGGATTATTTATATCTTTGCTAAATCCGTACCGGCGAGTTGAGACTACGGGATTATCCATAGGATTCTGAAAATCGGTGTTAAATGAAGAAGAGAGAGTTTTCAAGAATAAACCTTTTGCTGCTAATACGAGTGAGTAAAGTCGACAGTAAATTAGTAAATTATTTAAACAAACTTCGTAGACTTCTCTCCGGAAAGTTTTAGACTGTTTTTTTTAGGAATAGTTATTTTTTTCAAACCTCTTTCAAATATCTAACGCTCTGAAATTTGAGATTCTACTTTTTGGAGTGCATTTAACTATATTTATAAACTGGAACTAAACTATGAACGAAAACAACGAAAAATGGGTCAAAGGGGATGAAGTATAAAATATGCATTTCGTTTCGTATTTGCATGAGGCAACTATTTAATACGATCGCGGGGCTTTAATTCGAAAATTATACGTTTAATCGATGCGTCCGGTGAAGTATCAATATATAGCTATACTTTACTGTCGCCAAACGGGACCAATAAATATTCATTAGGTTACCACCACGCCCCCTCCTATGCCTTTCCACTGATCTTCCATTTGCATATCACAATCAACCTCATATCATTGTTGACTTTGAACGTCGAGATTGCGCTCGTCTGCAAACGCCGTGTGTCATTTCAGGGTCGGTACTATCACACCAATCAGTTTCCGTGTTTAACTGTACTCACTGCGCCGCCAATTCTTTTCGCTAACTTCTTGATACGAAGTGAACATTTGGGAACAAATCTACGGCTACGTGAAAAAATATGGAATCGCCAAATATCAAACAATATACGCCATCGAGTTAAAATTATTGTTTTCATTTTCATACAGTGTGGAAATCAAATTTATAAAACAGCAGATATTTGAATTTCATGTACCTGCGCTTTTTTTTATCACTGTAACCGCTTTAATTCGTACCGGATGAAATTTGAAGTGAGCATCTTGAAGTAATACGAAACTATATACCTGCGGGCGTTAAACACCCGCAGGGCGAGCAAAGGATCAGGACTTTAAAGGAGATAAGGACTCGAAACAGCCGCTAGAGAAGAGAGACAGAGTGCACAGCGTTCTTATTCAGAGTCCGGAATCCTCGATAAGAATGTGTATAATTCACCGATTGCAGTGTTATTATCCAAAAATTAACGGTTAATTATAACGGTGAACAATACGGTTTTAAAAAAATGTATTCCAAATAAATATGCTACACTCATAGGAACACACTGTAAGATACGGAAATAAAATAAAAAACGGTTTCTCCAGATCTCAGCCATACAACCAATTTGCTTCGATAATGGGAGCAAGAAGTGCTCTGCCTGGAAATTCCGCAATTCATGCTATTTGCAACAAGTCATACATTGAAATAGACACATTTGCAATATGACAAACATGATTTTGCATCTAAAAGAACGAATTGCGACTCTGTGACATCTTAGAGAGAAGAAAAGAATTGTAATAATAAAATTTTTAAAAAGCAACGTAGAATATTCTACGAGCATTTCTTTTAAAATTTAGTATGTCAATGCCTGTATATATAGACAATTTTTAATCCAGCATACCTTTGAAAGCGTAAAATGCCCGTTCTAAGTAATAATCTTGAGTTTCATCTCAACTAAATCCTCTTAAAATCCGGTCATCCGATCTCTCTCTTACTCTCTCATGAAATAAAAAGCAAAATCATAAACTGGTGAGACAAGTGGCTCTCTGCTCAGTTTTTCCTCGTACTTTATAAAATACTTTATTTAAAAAATGCTATATTCTTTATACGTATTGAAGAATTATTGAATATTCAAAATAGTTCTAAAACCATACATTAAGTCAATACAGCATTTAAACACTTTGCGCATAATGCTCTTAATGTGTTTACATTGCGCGATTGTTCGAGTAATGCAACGAAATTACGACTACCGACAACGACGTTAGGAAATTAACAATAGAGCGTGCTTAAACTTTTTCAAGCGTTAATGGCTTTTAGCGAGACCGCCACGGAAAATATATCATGTATACGCGACTCCTTTTATTACCGCGGCGAGGTGGTAAGACGCTATTGTGTACACGCTCCAACTTTTTCTCGCCATTCTTCCATTGAACCAGCTAGAAAAAATGGCCACAGACCTGAAGTAATCACGACGCGGAAAAGCGAAAGTCTTCGTCGCCGGAATTCATAATGAATCCCCGAGATCATCTTCATAACGTTACTTTACTTTTACGCCGAAAAACGCTTTAAAAATATGCTCGCACTTTTGCAATTCGCATTTATTGTTCATTATTTATTATATACGTAGATTGAGACAAACTTTATTAAATATTTATACATCTGTAGGTCTGGGGTTGATACAGAAATTTATTTTGTAAGTAATATTTTGAGACACTTGATAGTTCAATTACAAAAAATTTTTAGATTAGATGTTAGATATTATTATAAAGTTAATTCTTGAGATTTTTTTTCACCCTCGGCTATCTCATTTCTTCTCAACTTTTCATCCCCTTAATTGGTCCTAATGTACCGCACTGCGGCAAAATTCGTGATATCCACAATTTAAACAAGGAGGTGATCGCAAATCGTCTCTAGCATGATTACCGGGGTCCGATAAGAATGGCAATCGAGATGCAAATGCCAGGCTGCCGAAAACAGACAAATCACGGGCGATTCACCCCATAGGCCTCGGTGAAGAGCAGAGCGATAATTACTACAATTGCTACGGAGATAATTCCAGAGTCTCGTAATCGTCGACATTACATTGCATGTATCGTAAATGCAAATGCTGTTAAGAATCTAAGATGGGAGATTAGCCTGGTAAAAACTATGAGTACACGCTTGCACGCACGCGCTTACACTTTCCGTGGAAATAGTTGACGGTATTGTTACATTTAATTCGTGTATTGTTAATTCTCTTTTCCTTACATTGCGAATATTACGAGAAAGTTATCTACTAGTAAAAGCTAATATAATTTTTTTTATTTTTATTTAGGGTAGATTAATGTGTGTAGCGTATATACTTAATTTAATTACAAAATTAGGAATTTAACCGTAAAATTGGAAAAATATTATTTTCTTTTACATATTGAATTTTTGTATACAAAATTGATTATACATATAAAAAATACAAAAATGAAAATATTGGCCAGTATTATTATAACATCTGATATAAATAACGTAAATAATATAATATACTTGTAATATATATTAAATGTAAACCACTGTGAGCCGCAATAAATTCACCCGCAACAATTTTAAAGCAATAAAAATGTATGCAATAAAAAAATCAAAATCTCGTAGCGACAAGATCCGACAGATCGGCAGATGGATAAGTTAGGAAATGGAGAGATTCCGAGGCATAATGGACCGAAAGTCTTTTTCGATTTATATGCGTCGTGTAAGAAGTGGTACGCTTATTTCCATCAATTACACAAACAACCCTTCTCAGCATCTCGGTTTCCCCATTTTTATGGCTTTGCCAACGGACCCTCTTTTACCTTTCCTTTCTGCAATCGCGAGGATCGTAAAACACGGTACGCGGCTACCGTGTTTCGAGTGCTGATCCAATGGTAGATTAGCCTGTGAGAAAGACAAACTTTGAAATCTCAAAAAGATTCATAATTTGCAATTGTAAGTATAACATATTATAAAAACGCGAACATCTCTCATAATCAAGATTTATATTTCCGAAGATTTTAATTAAATTAAATTTAACTAAATATATAATTAAACTAAGTCTATACTAAACTCTTACCAAACTTATACATTCAAATGTAATTTATCATAATTATACTAATTAAACTTACCTATTCTATCAAAGCTACTGATTGCTACAGGGAATATAACAAATTCCCTTAGTTTATCTTTGAAGTTAAAACCGTTGGTACATTTAACGTTGTAAATAAACACATATTTCTTCCGTTCCGTCTTGCCTAAGAGCCAGAAAATATAGAGTACAGTTCAATCGGAGTTCAAACGAAACTTTGCCTATAATTGCAGAGCTGGCTAGGTTCGTGTATAGGGGAATGCGATCTAAGATGGTAGATTAACCGGTAAAGAAAGCCCGGGATGTACGCGCGGGCTCGCACGCGTGTAAATATGGGGCTGGTAAATAGGCACCGAGTCTTTCTTTCTCTCTCCGCCGGCTGGCGGCCGCTCGTTCGCTCTCGACTATCCTTGTACCAGAATACGCATATACGAACCTCGTAAGAGTCGGTACCCATTGCCTGCGCTAAACTGCACATATCGTTATCGTGCCGCGTCGTCGTTGCTGAAAGCCGTGCGGGTCTCGTTTCGTCGGTTCTTCTGAGCCCGATAAAAGGCAAGAAGGGGGATCATCTTAGCGATACTAAGAAATTATGAATCCTAATTTTTATCTTAATGCTCGATGTATCCATAGCGAAATACATATCGTTTTTTTATCCAAAGTGTTAACAGACTGTTTTACTAATTTATTAAGTTATAGGTATTAAATTTTTATTTACATAATTTTATTTTGCTTATCCTTATGAATCAACAGTTAAAAGTCTTATCTTTAAATCATTGTATTCTTTACGATTCACTTTTTAATCCTTGTCTTGCGTTTTTATTTATTCGCTGCTGCAGTTTATTATACGCGTATAGCAAAAGAATGTTTGTAACGAGCCAATAGTTGGCCTGTATCGAGAGAAAGAGTCGATTGGCGGCAGGAGAATAATTATTATCGGTTGCTCGGTAAATTTCGTGGCTACCCGCCGCGCGCCTTGTGCACCTCAACTGAATTTTTCGATATATCTCGATGGCGTGTTTTGTGCCTCTCGCAACCGTGACCTTCCGACCTCGTTCGCTTGGTGCACGATGTACTATATAATTAGAGAGTCAGAGTGGTGAGGTCCATCCCTCTCTAACCCTTCCGCTCTTTTTCTCTTCTTCTCTTCTTTAAACCTGAAGTTTCCTTGTCGAAAGAGAGAGAGAGAGAGAGAGAGAGAGAGAGAGAGAGAGAAACGTAGAAAAAAGATTGAAAACATCAGCCTTTCTTGGCCTTCGAAACATCCAAGGTTTAAGAAATCTTCAATAATATATCAGTTAGAAAACGTTTTTTGCTAGCAATATCTTCAAGCAACATCTTAAGCGATAATTGTTACCAATTCTTTAATATTTTTAGAGTATTCTAACTCTTAACAAGTTAATCTCCTCTAATGTGATTGGTAAAGAAATGATATTTAAGCGGATTTTATATACCATGTTTCGACAGACTCGGGCAAGGATTTAGGGGTTTTAAAGGTGCTGGCGATCGCAGTAGCACCTGTTGCGGCGGAGCCAATTGTCAGTTTAAAAGAAAGCAAGATCCTCCATCTTGCGTGTCATCTTACAAACTGAGATTTCTTTGACGTAAATTCAATCCTTCAAGCTTCGCCCGACATTTATTGTTTTATAATATGAAGAAGGGTATGTGAATAAAATTGTATAAACTTATACATTTAATTGTATATGTATATATCTCCAGGATAGAGTCTGAAAAGAGAAATCAATTCCTTTTAAAATATTAACAATAACAGTAACTATGCCGTATATATTATAATCAAAGCCGCAATGAAGAGGCAATAAAACGTTAGAGTTCCTATCAAAATGCAAAATACGGCAGTTTTGCGGTAACTGAATAAATAAAGTTCAAAAGAAATAAAAATGTACATCCTTATTGTCGTACAATAACAGTTTTCAACTCATTCAAATTCCACAAGGACTGCCAAGTTTATCTCTGAAATGAAGAGAGATTTATGCATGCATTAAATCGTTTGTAGCTAATGCAAATGCGCGACGCAAGTGGAAAGGACGTAACGTCGAAGAAAAAGGGGACGACTGATAGCAAAAGGTGACGACTGTCGGAAACAGCGCAAACCTTATTGAGATATTTCGGGGTATGATTTGGCTTATTTATTTCCGTGATTTCTCGCAATGTCACATGGACAAGCAAGACGAGAGACGGGGGGGGGGGGGGGGTAGGATAAGACACATCTCTTGCACTTTCCGTGGGTAGACTCGACGTAGCTGGAATTTTAATTAAGCTTTTCTCCCTCTGCTGAATCTCAGTTCCGGCAGAACGTTGGATACCGCGGCTACGGAAGAAATCTACCGGGTGTCGTTGGTCCTTCTCCTTAAGCGTAGAAAGCGCCTCTCGGAAGTTATTCCAAATTTCTAATCTTGGCCGAGAGTTTTCATTCATAAATTTACATGTTAATTCGAGAATTCTAGAAATATTTAACTCGACATAAAAAAGTTTGGTCAAAAGCCATTCGATTAATAGCTCGTTGGAAGAAACGTGGAAGGTAATAGATTTTGATCAAGATTTTAAATATTTTTTCCTCTCTTTTCTTTAATTTTGCGACCGTAACTATATTTCTTTCATTTATTATAATTTTCTATAACCGAATTTATGCGAAAAAGTTACGTGCTTAAAGATATTTAATAATATAAATCAGAATTAATAAAAAAAGGGACGTTTAAGACATCCTGTATATGCGAATGTGTTGATCCGGGGAGCTCACGAATCTGAGCAATCTCCAAATTTGCCAAGAGCACTCCAGATGTCGCGGCGGCCTATCATCAGAATCTCTCTCGCGATAACGGCGAACGGCCTGCGGTGCCGGTGCATTATGAACACCCACAACGTGAGAGCTAACCGCAGAGCTAACGGGGTGCAATACGAGCATCACGCGTGTATTATGGTGGAGCAAAAAGAATCATATATGCGTGAGGCGTGCTCAAAAGTGTCGGGCGTGCATCGCGAACACACACACACGGCGCACACAGTCGCAACACCACATATACACATATACAGAATGATAATGACGTGGCGATGTTACGTTGCTATTACTTAGCATCACCTCTCTCCGGTCCACACCAAAATACTGATCGTTCTGTATGCGGGATCATAGGTCACGCGAAGATGCTGGCTATGGTATCTCTGAGATTGGAGAAAACAGAATATTATTTCCAAACGTGGGAATATTTTTTAGAGATGCTCCATTTCTTCGATCTTTTGTTAAAAATATGTTAAGCATGTAGTAATTAAAAGAGAAATATGATTGCAAAAGATATTTTAAATTATATATTTTATAAATAATATATATTTTATAATTACATATATAAAACAAAGTTCTAGCTTTTTTAGTAAAGATAGTATACGTACGTATATAAATGACAATGAAAAATGAATAACGATATTAGCTATTATTTGTACAATTGATACGTTTAGGATTAAAAAGGCATAATCCTAGCAACACAGGCGCGCCAGGGGTATATGTAACTCTTTTCTCCTTTTATCTCCTTTCGAATATAAGTAGCGTTTGGGAGAAAGAAGGGAATGATAGACGAGCCGATACGTTCCCACGCGTTCTCGCAGACGCGAGCGAGGGAGTTTGAGGTCTGTTTCCCCTTCCCCCTGAACGCGTAGTGGGCGGTTGTGAAGCCTCGGGGGCTCAACTGGGCCCCTAATCACAGGCTCACTCGCACTCATACGTGGAACATACGCATCTCTCTTAAATACGCGCGCCGAGACTAAAAGCTGAGTTATGTGAACGCTCTTGAAAGTCTTAAATGTACGTTGTTGAACTTCTTTGCTCTCTTTCTCTCTCTTTTTTTCCTATCTTATCTTCACGCGTACTTACCTAATTTTTAGCAAAAGTCTTGCATATATTCGCAATTGTCCTGCCAACTATGGCTCTTTCAAATTATAGTAAAACTTTCTATTCTGGAATTGTTGAGATTGAGTTACTCTTTTAGTGTGGATTACCTCTTCTATTTATACTCTTATTAATGTATGATGGTGTGTTACATGCTCTGCTTTACTAGCTTCCCCTTTTAACCTGAGAACTCGAGGGCGCCTGGGGTAATTTTTACACCGCAATATTGAAAAAAGGAACATTGCAGTAATTTTAATGTGCTTATTCTTTCTGTTTGTTACATATTTTTTTTATTTCTCCTTACTTTTTTCAGAAAATGTTGAATGAATCCATATACATATTGTCTTCAAATAATAATAAATTATAAAACAATAAAAACTATACAATATAACGTTTATAACAATAACTTTTAATTGGTGTGTAAAATTCCTCAAATAACCGTTTATATAAAAACAAAATTAGGCGTTCGTTCCCGAATTAAAAAGGCTTCTTACGTTTCCGAATCATTAGCTTGTTTCTTTTAGATTTTTAAACTGTTAGGCCAATTATTATACATTGTGGGCGATCGTGGCGCAGAGTTGTGCGCTAATGAGCCCAAGCGAGCCAAAGATCCGAGTTCAAATGCGACTAAAATCATCGGTTTTTATTCCTTTCGGAAGGAAGTGGCGATCCATCGAGAGTATCTTGCCATGAACGCATTGTTCTATATAGTAACCGTTCGGAGAACCGGCGGCGTTAAACTGTTGTGGGTTCCATGTATCTGATTCCGGATATATACAATAGAGGTGACGATGCTCGTAAGCGAGCAATATTACGAAAAGAAAGACGGAGAAACTAACACGAAACGTAAAGAGTGAATCACGATTCACTAAAGATCGACTGATAAGTGACTCTAACAGAGTGAAATTTTTCACACAAAAAATTGAATTACTCAAAGTGCACAGGCTCAATTTTTATTTGCATTTCACTTGTTTTGAATGATATTTTACTCTTCGACTTTTAGAGAGTATAACGGGAAAAAAAGGATTAGCTACTATATAGCAAATCTAGTCGTAAAATATGGGATAACTATAACATTTCTTGCCGCAAGAGCTATAATTTTGCTATAATATCAAAATCTTTTGTTAAAGTTTTGCTGAACCTTTGCTACTTAGTAATAATTGCAAAAAGATCTTGCTACTATTGCAAAATTATAGCTCTTTCTGCAAGAAAGGTTATAGTTATCCCATATTTTACAACTAGATTTGCTATAGTAGCTAATCTTTTTTTGTGTAACAAATGACTTTTAATTGAAATGTAAAAATCACCTTAAGTGACCGTTTATGCAAAAAAAATCAGGCGCCAGTTCCTGGGTTAAACATATAGTCACTTGTTGTTCATGGGCAATACGTAGTAGGGAATTGGGCAAAAAGAGAAGTTCAGTTTACAGAGACACAATTCAGAATACTGATTCAGAATAAAGGAAAATGCAGAATGCAACAAACGCAGTCTACTGTATTAATGCACCGACGTTGTTCTATAATCTGTATAACGAATTTTACTTCGCATTTAAATGAAGAATTATTTTTAATATAGTAATAAATAACATAAACAGAGTACACGAATATTCCGATGTAAAGATTTTATAGGCGAATGTATTCAAGTCAGACCTGTCAGCGACAAATAAGATTTATTGGCGATTAAGCGCGATTAATTACGACTCGACGAGTGTGCATGTTGATCAATCATTACTACCGCTATCGGTAGTGAAGTTGTCGCGATTCTTTCGTCGTCAAATCGACCGCGTGTTATTATTGTTAATTAATTAATATCACTCACTTTACATTTTAATAATTACGCCAGCGGCATCTTACTTGTTTGCTGAAAATTATGAAAACGGTCTAACGAATATATTGCTCCTGTCGCAAAATTAATGTATTCTGCGATAGAATAATAAAATCGATGAAATACATGTTAAAAAATAAAAATACATCACTTGTATTTGGCATACCTACAATAAGATTGCTATATTTAGAAAAATTATTATCTTATTTGGAATATAAAACAATGTTTTAAAATATTATGTAAAGTAGAAAAAAAGATTAATAAAATAATAATTTTGACCGTGCTGTCTTAAAGAAATAAATTATTAAAAATTTCTTGATATATCTTATATTGAAATATTGCCTAAATATAAATAGAAAGCATTACTCTATATCCCAATATAATGCCATGCGTTAAATAAAAAAATGTTTTAAAAAAGACCATAATATTAAACATCATTAACGTTATTTTATTTTTTAACATGTTAATAATTGAATTAAAATTTATTTGCAATTAAATTATAATAATTAATGTAATCAAAGAATACAATGTAAAAATCAAGAAATAAATAAAATTTTGACGATAAAATTTTTAAGACGAGTAGAGCATTATCAACAGAATGTAGACATTGATAGTCCAGACCATCGATGACGCTACGAAAATGCACGATAATCGCGACGACCGTAGTGGTTTGCGGTGTCGTTATTGTGTCATTGTTGGCCGGCACTCTAAAATGGAAATGGTCGTGCTATTAAATGGTGCCATCGTCTCCTATAATCCCTAGCAATCTACCGTAAATTCCATAGGCGACACCATTTTAGTCGGTCCGTAAATACAAGACTTCTAGTTCAATTTCTCGTAACTTCCATTACGCAATTAATTTTTGAGCTACTTGCAGAGAGAACTTAAAGATATTTAAAATATCGAAACCACACACATACATTTGTAAAAATATCAAAATTTTTAGACACATTTTTGTGTAAATGCAAATGCAGTAAATGTAAATAATTACATTTTGAAAATTGTCCATAATGTTTTAATTTGTTGTAAACTTTAAATTAAATAATAAATATTATATATTATCGTTTTATTGCTGGTACAATTTTGTATTACTTCATCGCTATTGTAAATATTATTATTATTATTAACGTTAATATGTAGCAATACATTATTGTAAATGACATTAATTAAACAACTTATTTACACTGTCAATTTTAAAAATATGGTATAACTATGTTTATTTTAAAAGTAATTTACACTCTTGACATTATTGTTGTACGTACAATCAATAATTTAACTAGAAATATTTCTTTTTTATTCTCTGCAAACCAAAAACCCAACAAAAAAATTTTTTTGATTAAAATTGAAATAAAAATTTTCAGAAAATAATAATTATATTTTAACTTACATAATTTCTGCCCTAGTAAAAAAAAAAACAATTATATAATGAAATAAACTGTCCACAACCTATTTGATTCAACAGAAAACTCTTAAAAAAACACTTTTTAGTTTTTGACATTCTTTTTATTGACATATTTTATAATAAGAACAAAATCTTTAAACAAATTTACTTCGAGTCTTTCTATTCTTCAATCTCAGTAATAGACCGTCATCATATCAACGATGTGTGACTTCCTATCGTCACATTGGCGTTGGCGGAATAGATAACATAATGCCGATGATGGAATCTATGATTGGATAACAGAACTCTAAGAACTTCCCTGTTCAATATCTCCATTCGAGCGAACGGATATCTAACGCTACAAGGCACTTTGAGTCGGGAAAACAACAACTCGCTTCGAGTATCGGTACCTTCTTGACGAGAATATCGTAGCTATCACTATTCAAGATCGATCTTGAAGAGCAGTGAGATAGTTTGCCGGGGATGTCTCGCGTGACCAAATGCGAGCATGTCGAGGAAAGAGTCGCCAAGCTGCATGAGGAGGCAATCGACTGACTGATGTTCAAGCACGATCGATAATTATGATATTGATTGACGTGTAGATAAACGTATAAAT
Organism: Temnothorax longispinosus; assembly: GCF_030848805.1. NCBI lineage: Eukaryota > Metazoa > Arthropoda > Insecta > Hymenoptera > Formicidae > Temnothorax > Temnothorax longispinosus. Next base: position 13,861,809 of record NC_092368.1, read on the forward strand.
GCATTTTAAACGAGCCAACATAAATCATTATATAAACAAATTTATTTTTAAAAGAAAAAGAGATACAAAATAAAATAGGAAAATGAAGGAGTACTTGTATACATAAGAAATTGTTATTTTTAGCAAAGAATTAAAAAGTGATTAATCTACTGAATCCTTCATGATTGATCGTTGTGAGGTGATAGATCATGTTAGTTCGCTTAAACAAGAATTAAATAAAAATGAAAGTGAAGAATTTTATGTGTGAAAAGAAAAAGAGTATTGTACAGAAAGAAAATAAAAGAAATAAAATCGTTGCAGTAAACAGAAAAATATAAATAATTTTTTGCTTCATGAGTTTTTGTTTAGTTTTATACAAAAATTAAATAAACATATATCTTCAAAGGGATTCAGATTTACAAATTAATCCACATACTTTATAAATAATTAAAAAATCTATTTAAAAAGTTTAAATTGCACATTAAAAACATGATTTTGCATTAATTAAATCAAATAGGGCAAAGAATATACTTCAAGGATAAATTGTGCATTACCTATTATCGCATCTTGAAATATCTTCGAAAATTTCTCGTGCAAAAAAAGCAGTGGCCAGTTAAGTCCAACCATGCCTGAAGTGTAATGAAAAATGAATCCTCGTGATAATCGCGGGGACAGGAAAATCCCAAGGGAACATTGAGAGGGTTTCTTATCGGGGGCTAATATGTGCCTGGGACGAGTCGGGAGTCAGAGCAGCGGGACTTACGGTGGCAAGTGCGGCGAGGAAGGCTCCTTCAGGATTCAGGGTCTGTCCGACCGACCTGGTAGTGATTTCCCCGCGGAAGTGGGTATGCTGCTGCCTGACGAGACCTACGAGGCGAGATCCTCCAGCGCCCTGATCGCCGACGTGGACGAAATCGAGGCCGCCAAGGCGCTGGCGGCGCTCCGCAGGTGCGATGAGTTCCTGAAGAGGCACGGCATCCGGCCCGAGTTCTTCTGCCGGCATCGAGAGCGTCTGGCTCTCCAAGCGTGGCTGCTGGAGAGATCCAAACTTTATTCGGGTAAGTGTTTAAGAAGATATATCTTCATGTAGGAGTTAAGCCCCTTTTATCGTAGAAATTAAATGAGAGTTGGTTTCTCAATGGATGCTATGTTATATAATTTTTTTACGTTGTATCCTGACATATCTAAATTAGCTAACTGCGTATTAATTTATCCCGAAACTTTTATTAATAGAATTTTACCGTCTTTATATACCTTTTGTCATTTTTTCCCCCAATTTCCCACGCTTTCTCATTAAGCTTCTCGAGATATTCGGTACGAGGTTATTAAGACCGCCACGTTTTCTCACCGAGATCAACAACGACTGCATTATCTTAGGAAGTTGGGGAAACGGAGCCACTCGCGCGCCGTGCTTTCGCAGATTATTCCGTCTATTTCGTTTGTTTACACGCGCGGGATAACTCTCGCCGTCGCCTCTCTTTCTCCCGGAGCGCAACTTTCCTCATGCAACTTGCTCCATTTCTCCTCTACAAATCGCATTGCGGAGAGCGTCTCGGGCATTATATACATACAAGGATGCGCGAGGAGGCTGCACGCTCGCCCTGCCGTTCCTTGTACTCCGCGCGTTCCGATAAAGGATGCAGCTCGTGAGCATCGCGATCTACCGAAGGATGAAGGATGATGTACAGTGTCCTCCAAAAGTACCAGTTATCTCTACATTCTAACGCGCTAACGTTATTTTAAATGCACCGACATAGAAAATTGAAGTTTTATAAAAAAAGTTATTTACAGGAATAAGTTAAATAATTATTTTTATGTAAATTATTCGCTACTTGGAGAATTGATGGTTATTATACTTCTTTAAATGTTAAACAATATTAATTATATTACTTTCAATACTTGTATTAAATACATTTCTAATTTTCCGGGATGGTAAATAATTATTGAAAGGTATGTACAAAAATGCAACATTTATGCATGTCACTATATACATGTGGCACCTCGAAAAAGGATTGTACTGGACGTTAATGTCCATCTCGACTATCATCGAGAGTCGACAATCACGAGAATCTATAGACCATAGAGTGATCTAGGAACGAACATTGAATAAACTCTCTTTCAAGCTATCGAAAAGTATTCTGAATGCGCGACATATGCGCGAGTCAGCCGGCATGGCACGGCTATGTAGATGCAACGAGGTATGCTCTTAGCCTCTCGCATCCAGAACTGGCAGATACCTCGCGATCGCAATAAATCAACGCGCAACCTAATTAACCGATGGACCCTATAATAGGGTTCATTATGTTCGAATCACTATTAATTATATGAATGCACCGCCAAGTCCGTCTTTATACGCTAATAGCGGATTTAATCCAAAATTACTGCACAGAGCGAAAGAAATAGTTGTTATCACGATTTCACTATAGTTTTATAGTTATTTTAACAATACGAATTATAGCTGACTTTATTCTGCATTATTGTTGTCATAGCTTTAACATGCAATATTTATTCAACCATATACATGCGGTTTTATACACTATAATCTGTAATTTATAGTAAGTATTAATAACCATAATTGAAAGATTTATGAATATAATATTATTTTTACTAATATTACAGCAATAATAACTATAAAAATAAGGACCCCAATTATGCAATTATATAGTCACAAATATTAAATATCTTTTCTCCCAGTGCAGTGTTAGATAAATCTCAACAAACTATTCATCACCTGCTGAAGCTGTATTAACAGAATGTTGATCACATTTTGCAAATTTCAACGCAAATCGTAAACGTGGGGAAACTTGATTCGAAACTTAAGAGCACTTTGAGATTCATAAATACAGTCTTATGAACAGTCTCAAGAGCTATAACGCATTATTGTTCAGTATATCTATGTAAGAATACGAGCACGGCGGGAATTGGCGATTAATTGCTAAATACATGACCGGCGCATGTAAACCGTCGCACATACCGGTTTACAATACGCCATGACTCGATAATAGTGGCTTAATATTATAACTGGTATCACGTGATCGCGTGTAACTTACTAATCTATCTCAATTCATAGCGAAATTTTACATCTCTTGATTACGCTACTGAAAATTGGATCAATCGCCGAATTATGCTTTCGCTTTAAATAATATTTGCACAAAAATAATTCTATATTTATAACTTCTAAATAAAGAGCGTTTGCATACTCTAATAGTTTAATGCAATTGAATTAACTTGCCAATAATTGAATTTTTTATATTTCCAAATTTTTATTACCATTATCTCATAATTTTGATTCTTAAACGAATCGGCGATCATCAATAATGAAGTTCAGTCGTTATACTTTTCTAAGAGAGGGATAAAAGATTTTATGTACTACTTTACGTACTACTTTAATTATAAGAAATAACTCTTCGTTTCCGGTGGCGGTTTACGATCGTCCTTCATCGCGAAAGGACTAACACATTGATAAAAATATTGCAATTAATTCTTCATCTCTTAAACGCAATTTTTCTGACTTTTTATTAAATTGCCAAGAAAATAAGCTATTTGTTGATTTGTATTATTATATAGACGAACAATAATATACATGGGAAAATCCAATTAATGGTATACACTGGGGAATAATCAAGAATTCAGGGATAAATTCATACAGAATTATAGGAAATTATTTGTCTATTTTAAAAGAGATTACTAGATTCAGAACAAATGGTTTAATATTTTTATATGCATATATTTCGAAATTTTGGCAAAAGATAAATTCAATAATTTACAAAGCTTTTGCAACAAAATGTAATAAAAAATTTGTGTTGTGCAATATGTAAATTAATTTGCTTACCTTATTTAAAAATAGAATTTGCGAATAAATTAAATTTTGCTTATGTTAAGCCTTCTTTTCTTATTTTTAAAATCAAAAATTGCTTTGTCACGAGATGTCGATACGATCTTAAGGACGTTCTCCGGTCCTTATACTAGAGAAAATAGATTTTCTTAGGATTTTCTTGAAACTGTGAATATACGCGTTAATTTAGGTGTGCTTTATGCGCGGTATAAATTTCAGTATCTCTTCCGAGATAAAAAATAAAGATACTGAGCCTCAAAGTTTTAACTTTTACTAATGAAAAGGTTTTTCAGGCCAAACGGTAAGAGATACGAGATTGACCAAAAAGACCAAAGTTGCTCCTCTCGTCGAGTTCTATAAGGAAAAAATGCCAAAACTAAAAAAATTAAATTTAAAAATTTTTTTTGAAACTTTGAGGCTCAGTATCTTTATTTTTTATCCCGGAAGAGGTACTAAAATTTATACCACGCATAAAGCACACCTAAATTAACGTATATTTACAGTTTCAAGTAAATCCTAAGAAAATCGATTTTCTCTAGTATAAGGACCGGAGAACGTCCTTAATACAAAATGCGCGCAGATGGTGGAAAATATTAGGAACAATTGTGACCTAATTACTCGGGTTATCCACCCACTCCATGGGGAGACGAAGAGTGGAGGGGGAGGGGATGGAAATTTTATCGGGATTTATTAGCCGCGGGGAATCGACTGGGGGGTTCGTAATGACCGAGGCATTACTAATGGGGCGAGGTGGAGGAAGGAGGCAAAAAAGGGCGGAACTGCCTGCCAACGTAACAACGCTGCTGATGCAAAAGCGAACAAAATGCCGTCAGGTGTTGCCCCCATAAATCACTGCGTACGTACGTACCACCTTCCTTTCGGTCCTCGTCGCGCCGCTCCGATGCATTCGATAAATAAAACATGCGGCGCGAAAAGGTCCGCAAGGTGTATCGATTGGTTCTACCAGATAAACGTTGTATAATGGCGCGCATTATTTCTATTTTGGAAAAGATCACTTCCGCAAAAGTGGTCGAAAGTTTCTATTTTTTCGGACAAGTAGATGCACAAGATGCATCTCACATCTCTTAATATAACAATAATACGGCGTCACAAGTGATCTAGAGACTTTTATAAAATAGGTATACATATTTCAAAAATGTAGTGTCCTATAAACACTATATAGTTTGTGTATTTTTTCTACAAAGGAAAACGTCCTTTTCCATTTCTACAGATTCTTCCCACGGAACTTATCATTCTCGACCGCTTCTCGAGCGCGAGAATGTCCTAATCAATCGCGGGCATCGCGTGAGAAACAAAACGTGTCGAGAAACTTTGGCACTGCATTAATTACCGGTACCTAATAATAGCATCAGAAATTAACAATTACACGGTTTGGTAATTATATATGCAATCAGACTGAATTATCGTCACTTGTCCGTATGCATAAATGTGCGTGTTTCACAGCACCTGTCACACGGCATATGTAGTGTGAAGGATGACAAGCACACTCCTCGAGACTTAAGGTTCAAAAACCAACGGAGATTCTATCACTTTTAGTTCTACATTGTAAATGTGAATTCCGATAGGAAAAGAATTGTGAATAAATAAAAAATGAGAAGAACGAAGAAAAAACGTAATACAAATAAAAATAAAAATAGAATTAAACAACGTTTAAAACAATTCTTTATACTGATTGTACTGGGAATATTATATTGCGCGCTGTGTCTTTATTCTGAGTTTTAAAAGTACTAAAATGCATGAATCTCTATCGATCATAGGTGGCAGGTATTCAGCTCTCCAGAGTCTGGTATCTTAAGTCTGCCAATTTAACTTCGTCTATGAAACCGGGCATGCCTTCTTTTTGCTCGGTAGCGTATAGCAGAGGCTTCGCAAAAACCGCGGCCGGGTCCTGATGCAAATTTATGTTAACAGCGCCGGCGAGTGTCTCTCTCTCATATATTTACAACCCCGTCGCGAATAGAAAACGCAGGCGGCGCGCGGTCGCTGCGAATCCGCAACGCGAGAGCGGCGCACACATATTTTACATGTGCACGCAATTAAAATTATTATAATTAAATATGTCGCCGTAATTGCGTTTCTAAATAGAAACTTCCACGGTTTATCTGATTCCGCGGCTATTATCTTGTGAGCAAACAAATTTACATACATAAGGCGCACGTATATACGCACGCACACGTGTTTATACATGAGAGTGTGGAGGCGAGAAAATCATTATCGAAGTGAGTTGAAAGAACGAGCTAGACGCGAACTTTTTGCGAGGCGCGCGACGACGTACTGTATCGTCTTATCCTCGTCTCCACTCGGTTTAATTAAATTCCCGGAGAAACGGTAGCTCTTCATCCCTTCATTACCTCCCCGCGGCCACACTTTTTTTTTACGCATCCGTGCCGACAAGAGAAGACGCATGCACGCATTGCACATGCACGCGCGCGCGCTCGCACGCACGCAAGCACGCATTCACGTTCGCCTTACTAATTGACGGATGAATTAATTAGCACGAATGATCGATCGCGCCCGCCCATCGCTGGATTTATTTCCTGTCGAGACATACAACGATACGGAGTGTCGGCGCGAGATTATTGACTACTTGGATCTTTCGAGCATCTATAGATAATTTGCTACAGTACCAACAAGAATATAATTATGACAACAAAAGTAATAGTAAAAATATAACAATATATATAGAAGAAAACAATGTTTTAATTATATCTCATTTTCAAAGCTTCCTTAAATATTTATATTAGTGTTTATGCATTAGTTTCTTGCACTAATTTTAGAAATATAAACTGTTATCGTTGATATGTACAATTTCTCACAAAGTATTTAAAATTATATTATGCTTTAATTAACCGATTAATTGTAAGTTCTAGAAAGCGTTTACACGTTTTTTTTTGTTTTAAATCTTTGTAACTCGGATACTAATCAAAATTTTTGGATCACTATTGGTATTGAGTGATAAAAAGAGTTGCGCTTTTCGAAAATCTAATCGGCGAGGTTGAAAGTAAAAATAAAAACAATAAATGACTTTTCTGCCTTTATATTGACAAATATTCAACTAACAAATAATTTTGTTTATCTTTTTGAGTAGAATAAATTGATAGGTAAAATTGTTATTTGAGTAATCTATAACAAAAATTTTGTTCAAAATCATTTGTTTACTTTTTTTTAACTTTGGATTAAACTAATGATCTCTCTCTTTCTTTATCTCTCTAGCTCTCTTTATTCATATATTTATACTAAATATTTTATGTTAACTTTTATGTCACTGTACTATTAAAAATAAGCAAATAGAGAAATAAAGAAAGAGATTTTATGAGAAAAGCAATTTTAATGATTCACATGAAATTATAGAATTCAAAGGTCGAAGGTTCTTTGATCATGCAGCTGTCAGATCAATTAAAAGAAATACCTCGTTAGTGCAATAACGAAGTGTCGGTGACCGCATACCGACGTGAGTGGGCAGCAAAAGAAAAGACAGTGATGATGAGCAACGCACAGATATAATGAAGGTCAATCTTTTAACGTATGAACAAACGAAGAACTTCAAATTGTTCTTTACAAAATAATTTAACGAAATGTCATTATCTTATGTCCATTTCTACCAATGTGGGTTAACTTTAATCTTGGTTTAATTTACTTTTTATCTTTTTCTAATTCTTGGCATTGGTAGAAATGGACATTAGTAGACTAGATTGATTTGTCTGATTAGTTTTATTTTGCTAAGTTTAAATTTATTAATTTGATTTAAACAGAACACAGTTCACGGTTACTTCTAAAATTAATCATATAGCAGGTATCAGTATTATAGACATTGCTCGGACAGGGCTCAACAGAACTTTAGATATTCTTTCCAAAAATATTATACACCCGTCAAATTCTTTAATTTGTAAGATTTATTTTTGTTATACATTTTAAATCAAAATAATAAGAACTCTAAATGATTTTGATGTCAAAATTCTCAAAAGTCATGAAAGTAACGCAACAAACGCATGTAACATTACGATAGTGATTTATATCTGTGCAGCAGCAGTTAAGAGTCAGCACCATTTGTGGAGTCAGCAGTCTACTTAGAAGCAATAAGACGTGCCGTGAGAACGTGACGCGATTCGCTATTGCACGCCGATCACTTTTGTACGCTGCACGTATCAATCAATATTAATATCCAATCTAAAACAGAATAATAATTTACTGCAAGCATAAATCGTGACTCCTCGAACTTCTTGAAAAATCTTGAGCTTAATCTCTAGTTGATAAACGATGTTATAAATTCAAAGTATATTTCTTATAAAATTAAGGTCTCAAGGTACAGAATACTTCATAAGAAAATATTCTATTTGGAGAAATGTTATTGTATTTATCATTTATTCACAAAAGGCATATTTAAGTAATAATCGAGGACAAAATATTTGAAATTCATAAACAATGCCTGTTCATAAGTCAGTTGTTTATAAAACAATAATTGCGGCATGCGTCGTTGAAAACTTAATCTTCACCGCCATCTTTCTTGCGCTGTAACTCCGCGCGCCCTTTCTTTATCTTTTTCGAGCGAATAAACGCTTGTGAGTCGCCATAAGTTTTCTCAGTGGCTCTCGTAGTTACGAAAAGCACCGTGTTGCCCTGCCCGGTAAAAGTGTCTCTAAAACCCGTGGCCATTGTTGCGTAGCGCACTAAAAGCAGAGTCACATATATACATCGGGCGAACACTTTTGCGCGGAGGAGTCGTGAAAAGTCAGTCGATCATTCATGGTTACGAGAAGCTTCATTCTTTTTCTACTACCACCATTAACGCTACTTCTTTTATTATCCAACTCTATGACAGGTTCCGTCTTGCTGTTTCTTCAAATCTTCCTATAATCTCTTCTCTCTAAAAGTCGAAGAGCGAAATAATACTCAAAACGTAAAATGCAACTGTAACAAAAAGTGAAAATTGAGCCTGTACACTTTGAGTGACTCGCCACTCTAAGAAAGAGTAAAATTGCGCTCTATAAGTTGGAGTGAAATCGCACTCCGTTTGAGTAATGCCCATTTCTACTAATGTAGATTGACTTTAATCTAGGTTTAACTTTATATACCTACTTTCTATTTTTTTCTAACTCTAAGAACTAGGAAAAGATAACAGGTAAGTTAAACAAAAATTAAAATTAACCTGCATTGATAGAAATGGACATAAGGCGCTCTTTTCGAGTGCAGTAGATCAGTGTCTATAGGAGTGAATTATGTCACTCTATACAATTTTGGGTAGAAAATTTCACTATTTCACAATTACAGTGACAATCGCTCTAATATATTAGTGGCGAAACCATTCTATGAGATTTAGAGAGTTTAGATAGGTTTTCTTAATAAATAGCCGCGTAATTTGAATCTTTTTGAGATAAAAGGTATATCTTCCCTCCTTTCTCTTTCTTTATTACATATATCGCTTCATAATGTCGTATTTGCCACGCAAATAATCGCGAATTCCACGCATCGCTAGGAATCATTCAGATGACTGCGCCGGATCCCGCCATCATTTTAATTCTATCCATAGCGGCGCATCAATGTGCGGTTATGCGAATCTCATTTTCTGCTATGGCCGCCGTAGCTTCTTCTCCGGATGAGATAAGCCGTGTACCCGTGTTGGAACTTAAAGCATGCGGCTGCGTGTCTTTGGAGGAGGCGCAGGAGGCCACAGATAAGCCTCGATGTATTCTGTGAAGTACGTTCGTCGTAATATTAATAACGCGTTCCCATCGCCATGTTTCCCGATATAAACTCCAATCGTTCCTGTAATCGGGTATCGTGCTCACCGGGATGACATAGGCGACCTTCTTCTTCCGTCTTATCCTCCATTTTTTTATTTATCTTTTATCTGACGTTTAAACATTTATCTCAATTTTTATTATTATATAATAAAATAATATATAGTTAAATACGTCTCTTATTTTTACATATAAGATACTTGCAGAGAATAGTAATGCAAGATCTAAAGGCCCATCAATAATGTATTTAAAAATTGTAGAAACTTAATTTGTTATTATATAGTAAAAAAAACAAGGATGTATGGAAGTTTTTTAATCTATTATTCTTGGACATTCAATTTAGATGATCATACGCTCAATTTAAATTATGTTATTAAATATCTAAGAAAAGGAAATTTATCAGTACGTGTTATATCAGTATATAGGAAATTCTTTTTTAGTAGTTTTTATTATTAAGCAGGCTTGTAACTTATTTAACTACAAATTATAAATTTTACAGACATTTTATATATTATAGTTGTACAAATTAGTATGGAAATGTTTATTAAAAATAACTACTTATACTAACATTACCTTACCTTATCATGATATACATATACCAAACACGATTGACAATAATGTCACAAAGATTTCTGCCCAACTGCAAATGCGATCTTTGATGGGATAAATGTTTGCACCTATGTATATCAAAAAATTGTGCAAATTAGAAATTTGCACATGGCTTCCTCATAGAGAAAGTTTTAACTTCCGCAAATTTGGAGATATCGATCTATTTCTAATTTTATTATATTTTTCAGTTTTTTCTACCCCTATTTCATATAAATTCGGTTAATTAGACTTAGCTTTATATGCGATTAAAATTATGGACCTTTGATCGCGTATAAAGCTGGGTCTAATCAAATAAATCTTAAAAAATTATATATGAAATAGGGGTAGAAAAGACTAAAAAATATAATAAAATTAGAAATAGATCGATATCTCCAAATTTGCGGAAGTTGGAGCAACCACGGGCATTTCTAAAAAAATTCAAAATTTTTTTAAAAAAGAACCCCTTTACCGATCATCGCCAAATTCAATACCAACCTTCCGTGAATGATACTCTATCGATTAAAAAAAAAACATCCCAATATCTAAAAAATTACGGAAGTTATATCATAAACAAAAAAAAAAGATAATTCAACACCAACCTGCCTTTAATGATATACTCTACGATTTTTCGACGTTTTCGAACATAAGCAACACATTGGCATCGAAAACTCAAAAAACAATTTTTACTTTGGTCTTTTCTACTCCTATTTCATATATAATTCTTTTAAATTCGGTTGATTAGACTTAGCTTTATATGCGAGCAAAATTATGGACCTTTGATCGCGTATAAAGCTGGATCTAATCAACCAAATCTTAAAAAATTATATATGAAATAGGGGTAGAAAAGACTAAAAAATATAATAAAATTAGAAATAGATCGATATCTCCAAATTAGCGGAAGTTAAAGCAACCACGGACATCAAATCTGCACATACACACATATATATATACGGACATGCGATTTTAATGCAATATTTCGACATTTTAGAACACTCTGAACATATTGGCATCAAAAACTCAAAAAACAATCTTTTCTTTGGTTTCTTCTACCCCTATTTCATATATAATTTTTTTTAATTTGGTTGACTAAACCCAACTTTATACGCAATCAAAGGTTCATATACGAAATTCACGAAAACAAAGCTTCTTCTATGAGGAAGCAAAAAAATGTTATTCAATCATTCAAGATTTTGAAATTAAAATTAAGAGAATTTTAAATTAAAACTTTCAGAAATTTTAATGTTAAGAAATTAACTCTAAATATCAAGAAATATAAAATAAAAATATGCTTTAAATAAATAAATATAAATATGCTTTTAAGATTTTAAGTTAAGGAATATAAAATTTAGTGCAGCTGTGTGTGTGTGTGTGTGTGTACGTGTGCGTATGTGTATCTTCTCTATGGACGAGTTATGGCAAACGTTTTATCGTATCGCGATCGGTGAACAAGATGTCTCTTCGTCACCAGCATAATCCTTGAAGATCTTTGATGTCAGTATCTAGTTAGACCAACGGATCGAGTTTCACAGCTTCTCAACATGTAATGGAGCGAACAAATTATATTGCGCCGTGTCCGGCATGCGGAAGATGGATCACTCATTTCCGATTTTAACCGCGTGAAAGAAATCCCAAGGTCATTATGTCGCAGCAGCTTTTACCTTGAGTCAAGCTTGAAAAATTACAATGCTGAATCAAAAGCGTTTCGTAACTCTAATTTTTAAATATAAGTTAACGCGTTCGGGTAAAACGTAAATTTAAAAGTTAGTTCTGAAATTAACTTTTGTTCCGTGTATGTACCTTGAAAGAAAAAGTTGGAGAGCGCGCGGAAAGAAACTTTTTTACAGAACAATACAGAATTGCTTTATATTGGGAAAAATGGGATCGTAACGAAAGTTTGAATAAGAGATGTTCATAAAATAAATTGAATTTTACCCGTCAACAATAGTATGGCTCTTGTACATTCGCGTTATGTTATACTGTAGTCGCATTACGAGTGCACATCGATACAATACAAGAAATAAACGAATCTTTACTGATAAAATTAGATTAATCATTATTGCTACGTGAATGCTCACGTTTCGTAAATTAACATTGTCTCTATCTTTCCAATTGAACATTCAACAGCACATCTCGTGCTCACGACGACGGAGGAAGACATAGGAAGCACGAAAGGGGAGAAGAGGAAGAGTGGAGCGAGATCAGCATAATGTCTGTATCAAGAAAAGATGAAAAAAAAAGAAGACGGAAGACCTCGAAGAAAGAAGAAAGAAACAGGGAGAAAACATTTGAAACCAGAATCTTTTAACGGAAGACGGAAACAGAAGATATAAGCTTCTGAGGAGAGAGAGGAAAGCAAAACGAAGAAAGGAAGACGGTAGGATTTAAAAGGATAAAGCATGAAAAAGTTATTTGAAAACTCAATGGCTGATCGTCTTTATACATCTGCAATGTCGCAAATGCTTCGTATTTTCCTGAATCTTTAACTTGCATTTTTGAAAACATTATGAGAGAGAGACCCGATTTGTTCCATTCTTGAAGATTCTAGATTTACCATATTTTTCATTTTTAGAAATTCCCCAGATTGAAAATTTTTATGATCTTGAGTGTATAAGATTCTTGCTAGAATTTTTCCTTTTGCTGATTGTACGGGATACTGAACAGTGGATCAGAAATGAAGAAAGGGAGAAAGACGAAAAAACGAAGATAAAAACGTATCTGGTCCGGTGTCAGTCGCTGACGGATGGGTCCACGAGCTTCCCCAAGGCCTCACGAATCTGCAACAAATCCGTAGTCCTTTCGTCTCATCCGTTTCAACTCGATGTGAATGTGGATCCTGAATCAGAGTTTTCTCTTAACTTCCCATAGCACATATTTTGTTCCAAACAAGAAAAAATAAACTAGATTATTTATATCAACTCTTTACTGTTACAATTAATGTTATATTTCATATTTATGATTTGATATATTAATGTCATTGGAGTGGCAAGAAATTAGAGTATCGAATCTAAAATACTTACACTTAAAAATTTTTTAATAGATCTGGATGACGATTATTATATTTAAAAAATTAATTTTTTTGAAGAAATATTCTATAGATATGTTTTTACTTCTTTTACTTTAAATTTTATAAAAAATAATTTTCAATTATTTTATTTCTATCTAGTTCTGTTATTTCCACATTTCGGGGTCAAGTTTACTTATATTAAATTATTTTCATATAAGATTTTGCTTCAAGCATACGTATCAATACGCTCTAATTTAGGATCTTGGGATAACCTTTCGGATCGGTAATAAATCGCTCGAGCAGGGAACACATTTCCAAAGACCATATTTCGAAGATCGGTACAGTATCAAACGAAGCGGAGTCACGATCTCCGGATCGTTTCGCCAGATTGTGCTAGCAGTCCTGTGGGTCCGTCGAAGACGTATCGTCTTCTGCCTTATCGACACAAAGTTAGCGCGAATCGAACCTGCGAAAGGCCCCGCGGGCCTGTTTTTCATTCGAGTCCATCGCGTTCACATTGAAACCGGTTTTCTACAGATAGATTTGAATTTCGCTGCGAAGAACGAATCCTCTTTCTCCTCCGGCCGAGAGCTATGCCTTAAATCGATTCACCTGAGATATTCAACATTTCTTTATCACATTTTAGATTTGATATTTTCATATTCTTTTTCTCCTTATACTTATTAATATTTACAAATAACGAAAAAATTACGCTCAATTGTCTTTGCTATTAATATTTATATTATATCCCAATAACTAAAGAATTTTGAATTATAGTCTTCAAAATTTTTCAAATTACGAAATGGATTCTACTTTTCGGAATAAATTGTTAAAAACAAAATATGTATAATTATTTATAAATATAAAGATTTATTATTCTATTTAAACTGTTTGAGTTTTTTTCTAATAAGAAAGTAATGTTTTAATTTTACAAAATATTAAAATATTATAACACAGTCTAATTTTAATCTGTTTTTATAAAAAATTAAAATATTATAACTACGTAAATCTAGCTTCCTAAAATTATCTTTAATAATTGATTAGTTTAAAACATTAAATTTGGTATTTAAATCATTAAGTATTACGTGCATTATTATTTAATACCTTGTATTAACTTTAATAAATAAATATCATTTCGCAAACTGTAAATTGTGCGCAAAACAAATTATTAATTTTTATTAAAAATATTCGCCATTTACATTAAATCAGCAATCGCCGACTCTCTTATCGTTTTCGCAACAGTAACGAAGCGAACAGAGTTAACTTCTCGCATACTCTTGTCGATAGCGAGCGCATTTGGTGGTAGGGATCCACTCGTAGTGGTCGTCGGCCCCTGTCAGGGCCTTCCTCCCTCCGTGTTACCACTCTCGGAACCTTTCCCCCGTTTGCATCACGGCCTGAGTGGAGGGATTTGCGCGCGAGAAGTGGGGGAAGCTGGGCCCCAGAAGAAGATAAGGAGCAAGCAAAGGAAAAGAAGAGAAGAGAAGAGAAGAGAGAAGATAGAGTGAGAAAGTTCTCTCACGACGACGATGTTGCATTGTTTACGACAGGGTTAAGCCTGTGCCGCGGCGCGGCGGCACAGCCATGTTGGATTCCTTTCGCGGCAGTAGATCAAAATTATAAGGCGGAACGCGCCTTAGAACGTCCGCTCGGGAGATCCTCTCGAGTGTGCCACGAATCCTCTCTTCCCCTTCGCTCTTTTCTCTCTTTTCGTCGCCCCGGCGAAAAAGGGAGCAAGGGCGCTCGCGAGAATGCCACGAAGATCGATCACTTCGTTTGTCGCTCTCTTTTTCGACCGCCCGACCGGCAAACGAGAGCGCGCGAGGCCTTCTTCAGGCCTCGTGTCTCTCTTCAGCCGTCCTGTGGCTGCCTCGCGAGCAGCCATTCATTCGGTAGATAGGTCAGGTGACATGTATCGCGTGTCGCGCTCATCGAGCAGCTCAATGGCTGCTTGTCAGTGGATGAACGCTCGCCAAGCAACAAGTGACTTGAATGTGGATATAGGAAAGATACCTGTTCTTTAAACAGATGTTCCGCGTTTATTGAAAGGGATCAATGATACACGTACACACGCTCGGAAGATTTAAACCAAATCACGTACACACATACGCGCGTCCTTACGTTATACCTATATTAAAATTATCTTAAAAGGAAAAGGCATTTCCTTATAAGTTATGACCGAGACATTATCATTTATTACGTAGCCATTAATTGATTACGTTAATTATTTATTTCCTACAAATAATTTTTTACATTTTATTTATTTATAATATAATTCTTTTTGTTCGAGTTTTTGAGATTTTAGTACTCCTTTTGCGGATTTGTTGAGCAATTACAATTAATTCATGGATTAAAGTTTTAAATTTCGCGTTGAATTTTGCTGTACGCTGTCTAGTTCCCGTTTGAAGTTTCATCGAGTAGATCAACAAGCCGCATAATAAACCGCAGTGAGTCGTGGAGGTCGAGAGAGCTGCCTAAGGTGAGTCTAGGGCCGCAGTCATTTTTCCGCAGCCTCCGCGCGGAGCGGTCCAGTCGGAGACCAGTCCTGTCCTCTCCTCTCTTTTCTCTCTCTCTCTCTCTCTCTCTCTCTCTCTCTCTCTCTCTCTCTCTCTTTCTCTCTTTCTCTGTCCGCCTTACCTCCCACCTCCCACCAACTCCATTCGGCAGATATCCTGGACCCCGGCATGCCCGTGTGGTGCCTTCCACCTAACTACCCGTGGACTAGGTAAGCGCCGCGGCTTTTACCTGTCGGAGTTACGGCGAAGGCGCTTTAGGAGAAATAAGGCCCAGAAGGTGGGTCTCAGGCAACAATGACGCCCAGTTGAACGCGACGGCTCGCCACTCTTCGTATGTTGAAAAGTGCATACGGCTGTTTAACTAAGTTTACACGGTTAAAAAATTGTGCCGACGTCAGTGCATTGATCCGGATTGATCGACTGACTCTCTATTCGTGGAGATCTGGTTATCGCGATATTCTCCAGCGTTGAGAATTTAATTCGCGACGTATTTATCCGGAATCTCAAGCATTTTAATTTATATGCTTCAGTGTATAAACCCTTGGATCGAATAATTGTTTTACAGTGCAGTGTGATGTAAATTTGAGTGTTTTTTTCTGTATTGAAAAATTTTTGCGGTGGAAAATGTGCGAGTGCGGTGACGAATGCTCCGAGGATACGAAGACGCGGGAACCTCGAGATGTTCTATCTCGTTAGACCCGCAAAAACGTTAGATTAGATAGAGGATTTCGGAGGAAGGCTTAGTGGGGAAAATTCTGGACGGGATTAAGACTCGAACACCTGAAATGGCTACCCTCGGTCTCTCCAAAGTCTTCATATTGGACAAGTATTTTATCGAGCTGCAGAAGTTCTGGGAAACCGAGAAGAAGCTGCAAGGTACAAAGTTGCGAGTGCTGTGACAGCGTCTTCCATTTGATTTTAACAATCTAGAACATTTTTCTTGATTACTGAAACTTTTAATCCTCGAGCTCTAAAATTATATTTTGTTTTATTTTTTGTATCTATATATCTTCTTATTACATTCTCAATATTGCACTTTTCGTATGCTTGTGTGCTAAAATCTATAATATTTTCTCTTTTATATGTAATTTATAGTCATTATTACATATATCACTATATTGTCTCTATTTACGATTTTCGCGCATTAAAATTCATTAATCGTCTATCAGTTTTAAAAATTATTGATCTTTAGATTTTTTCAATTTTTAACAATTTCTAAAAATTATATAAATTAAGTATGCCTCAATAGAATAAAAACTCCAAACTTGAAATTGAAATTTAAAGATTAAAAATTTTAAAAACTGATAGACGATTGATGTGTTTCAAATTTTTATAAAATTAAATCTTTGAATTTAGCAATTTATGGTTTTCAAGTCCAATTCCTTGATCCTTTAGTTTCTTAAAATATTATACATATAATACTTTTGAGAAAACTATTGTTTATTATGTACATATATACATATCTCTCAACATATTTAAATTTTACACATAAGTAATAAATATAAAAGGCCTGATGCAAAATTCAAAAATCTTCTCCAAAAGCACAAAACATTTTTACACATCAGTTTCCGCAGTAATTGAAATTTTAATTTTTCCATTTTGTGAATTGCGACACTCGCAATCAGTTGACAGATTCTTATTTTATTTAGTAATGAAGATTTATGAGATAAACCGTTAGAATTTAACTATACGCAGGCAGTAGGCCCCAAAGCACTTAGTACAACCCTGCCATGCTAAAAATGAAGAGTTGCGGTGGTCATTATAAAAGTTGCCTACGCTTTACAGTTAAAGTAATACAATTTCTTTATATCTTCACGCCATTCCTCTTTGATTACCTTCCAGCATTCTTAACTGTATCCAGAGATTAAAGTCTCTCATAAAAAATTTATACAATGTCCTGAATCAGAAGATGGTATCATCTACATTAAGCTACCATAAACGATTATATTTATGCGTTTTCACTGCTACTATATGTCTTTTGAATTGGCTGCCGATTTTTTGTGATCAGTAAAATGTTTAAATAAATACTTATTTTTAATTTAAAATCCAAGATAATAATTTATCAAGCTAAGCTTAAAAATAGATAAAGTAAATAAAATTCATATTGTTTAAATAGTTTTAAATAAAGTTTTAAATATTATTTTATTGTGTATGAATAAAGATAAAGTCTGTGTAAACATAATGTTTAATTTAAATGTTAATTTCAAAAGCCTTCAATATCTAATTTTATTTATGTATAACACGTAATCATTTATAAGTCTATAGCTAAAACTAAATTTCTTATCTTTTCAATAATCTAGTGTAATTATAAATAGTTCTTTAAATTATTTCTATTAAAAACCTTTCCTAAATCTGAATAGTCTGTTTTTTAAATTATTTCTTAAATGGTCAATGATAACTGATGACATCTACATTGCTAATGCATATGCTGACAAGTATATACAAGTATAATCTCTTTCAAGTGTTACACGCTAAATTTTTCATTTTTTGAATTTTGGTTCAAGACGTCAGAAGATGATTTTGCATGCAAAAAATAACTGTTCAGAATTAACCGCGCTTATACACGGCGTTTTATTTTTAATGATGGAATAAAATACTTCAGAAAAAATAGATTTTTTCAAAAAAAAAAAATGTTTCAAACAAAAGTTATTTGTTTTCAAAAAATGTAAAATAGTGATGACCTATATTTGATTTCTGCAAAGGTTATATATCAAAGTAAATTAAATTTTTCCAATAGAATCATATGATATTTCTCACGTAAATTAATTTCTCTTGTTATTTTGCGTATAAAATTATTAGGATAAAATAATCAACAAATAAATGTTTTATACGAGTTATTTTATATCTTATATTCTTTATTTTACATTATATCATATTTTCCGGTTTTTCTAAAATTTTTAATTAATGCTTTTTTAATTACAAATGACTCAAAACAAATAAAGTTAACTAAAATTATTATAATTTTATTCAACGTAGTTGTTGCATATATATGAATATTTTGTATTACAAAGTGGGGTTGACACATATAGGCTCCATTCCGATATTCCCTGCCAGTATTAAAAATCTATAGTTTATGTTTCATACACTATATACATTGTCACTATTTTACATTTTGTTTTAAAATCAAACAACTTTTGTTTAAAATATTTTTGCAGAAAATGTGTTTGTTCCAAAGTATTTTATTTCATTATTAAAAATAAATTACCGTGTATAAACACTACGGTTAATATTCAGCGGTTATTTTTTGCATGAAAAATCATCTTTTGACATCTTGAATAAAAATCCAAAAAGAGAAAAAAAATTGGCGTGTAATACCTGAAACAGGTTACTTATAAGTTTTTAGTTTCTGACAGTGTATTAAATATGTTAGGAAGAGTTTTGAAAAAAAAATGGACCGAGCCACAAGATGAAGATAACTTTTTTACTCGATTGTTTCCCAACTCGGAAGCGTCATTATTTTGCAGTCTAAGACATCCTTACAGCTATTGTTTCATTATAGCGCGTCCTTCACAATTACGGGCTTCTTGAGTAATTAGGTGGAAGGAGTGGGAAGATGAGATATAATTAAAATACCTTCTACTCTTCTTTGTCATTATTAACTTCTTCGAGCAAGAAAAATTGCATAAAACTGATAAATAATTTGTATACACTGAATATAATACACTTATAATTATTAATTATATTATGAAATGTATAACTCTAATTTTAAAAAAATATGGAAAATATTTAATATGTATTTAGAAACTCTTTAAAATTTATTTTAGGAAATTTTTATACTCTTAAAATATTATTTACGCCCCGCATTTCGCGTATATTAATTAATATTATGAGTTATTATTCTTAAAAACTAATATTTTTGCAATTTTTTGATTCCTTTTGCTTTACATTTTTGTTTAAAAAAAACTTTGTTTGAAATTTGTGAACTGTTAGAGAAATTGTTTTATTTGACATTTGTTTTTAATTAAAAAATTTAGAAACTCCAATTATTTTGTGAATCATTATGTTTGTGAACAATTACATAAACGTTATAATGTGAAACAACAAGCACTTCCGATGATATTGGTAATAACGAAGAAAAGATCTTTCCTCGCTGGGATTTATACGGGGCAATGGCCTAAACTGGTGCATCCAGCTGCAACTGCTCCCATGTGCTGCAAGCGCACGTGTGCGTGTAAAGTGCACGAAAGTGACATGCATACTCGCACAGATTAAACCGCGTTGCATATGCGCATATGCGCATTTGCGAGCACTTATTAAGAATTTTATATAGGAATCAAAGTAGTACAAATGTATTAAGTAATTAATTAAAAAATTAACTTCTAATAATCTTTTTTAATGTGTTTTTAAAATTTTTATTATAAAATATGTTATTCAAAGTATGTTAGGAAATTCTTTATATAGAATATTTTGAAGTAAGAAGAGCATAGACTTTATTATAAACAAATATTCTACAATATATGTCTGAAAAATCAAACAAATAAATAATACTAATTAACTAATTCATACTCCGATGGAGCTTATCAGCGAAGAGATTAAATGTGGGGGTTGGATATACCTTGAATATATACAATTTATGTATATCCTAGATAGGACTTCTTGTTTGATAATGTTCAAGATCGTTACGTTTATTGCCACTTCGTGGAGTCACATTTGCGAAGTTCCGCTGCAAATTGGCATCGTGGGAAATTACTATTTTATCAAGACTCGACACATGGATTTGGCAGCCGCTTATTTATTCTGGATATTCTGTAACATCCTTTCATTCCGTAGAAACGTTATTTTGAAAACCCTTTGTATTTTCCAATAATCTTTGCTTGTCTCCCGCAGTGCTTGAGAATGTAATTTATATTGATGCGTTTTGGTGCATTCAAATAAATCCGTGCAAAAAATAATCTTTTCTAAGTGATTATTATTCTTTTATACACAAATTATCAAAAAATATATTCATTCTTATTTAATTCTTATTTAATCTGCAATAATTTCAAAGTATATATAATAAATAACATTTTTAAGATATTTTATTTTGAAATTGGTTTTGTACGAAACAATCTTTAACGTGTTGGAAAAAAGTAGGCCAGCCGAAATGAAATATTTTCGTGCTTTTTAATTTAATTAAAGTTTTATAGCGACGAATTATTGCGCAAATTTCCCGGAAAAAATACCCATCGACCAAATTTGTAAATGGATCACGCGTTAAGATAAGCCTCCGCGTCTAATTACGAATTAAGTTTCGACATACGTGCGGGCGTCGCCATTAATTTCACCGCGATTCGGTAATCTGCGCGCACAAGAGAGGAATGCAGAGTACCTGTCGCGATTAATTCACCCCTTTCGTTATCTCTTTGCCCGTGCCAAAGTATAACGGTGCTCTTAAGGTAATACTTACTTTGTGTTTCACTCCTTTCTTTTTATCCTATCCCTATTACTTTAATATTTTCAAGCTTGTGCTTTCCAGTTTCTTTAAAACTATCTTTGTTGTATTTTGAAATATTATCCGTACATTTGTTATTCTGATTTTGTAAATCTTTATAGCCATAATGTAAAGTGTTCTTTATCCAATTCATTTATTAATTTTTTTTAATTTTAATTAGTTACTTTTAATTTAAGTTTGCATATACATTTATGTTAAAAGTATAACTGGTGAATACCCTTTTTATGTAAAAAAAAATATAATTTTTAAACAAAATGTTTTTAGGAAAAGAAATTTTGTATTATATACGAAAAAGAATATTGAAACTTAAACATTCTATTGTACAAATTATAAGTCAAAAGTGACTGTCTTCCTCTCTTCTACCTCTCTTTTTTTCTATATGTATGTTTCAATTTATAAATCTTTGGATTATAAATAAAAATGTATAGGTTAAATTCTTGGAATAATAAAACAAAAATTAATTCCTAGGGGTTTAATTTTATGTACAAACAATATATGTCGTCAAGATTAATAATAAAGTTTGACAGTGTCAAATATGCATGCAAAGGGAAATTATATACATATGTAATAATACTAAAATAATTTACACAGATTACATAGAATATTATAATATATGCGAACAATTGCAATTAAAATTTACATCATATACATATAACACATGCTTAATTTATATATACAGATAACATAATCCTGTGATAACAACAATCTGGTATTTGAAATACAAATACAAAAATCAAATTTAAAAGCTCATAGATTCAAGGAATACAAGGAAATAAATTCAAAGAGTATTGCGAAGAGATAGAAAGAAAGACAAATTAAAATTTGAGAGAAGAAGGCCGGCAACGACATTAGTCGATGAAGCATTAGTTGAAAGAGTTAA
This sequence comes from Temnothorax longispinosus, assembly GCF_030848805.1. Taxonomy (NCBI): domain Eukaryota; kingdom Metazoa; phylum Arthropoda; class Insecta; order Hymenoptera; family Formicidae; genus Temnothorax; species Temnothorax longispinosus. The sequence goes on from NC_092368.1 coordinate 13,883,801, forward strand.
GACGAACGGAGTGTGTAGGCGGTGCCGTGAGAAGGATAAGACTAAAAAGAACCTGTTTTCTTCACGAAGGAGCGTTCAGCTTCCGAAGGTACCTGCGCAGTTTAATCCGGAATAGGACCTGGGTTACAAGATGCTTGGAAAGTCAGAGGAATAAAGTTTTTGCCGCTCTCACTGTTCCTGTTATTGTTTATTGTTACTCATTAGTTATCATTATTTATAGTAGCAATAATATACCCGCATGCGCGTGCGTGCGCCCGGAGAAAGATTTTAGCCTTTAAAGTATTACTTTAAAATATATTTCATCAAAATACAAAAAACATGTGAATAATAGCTTTTATCTCCCATTACCGTGTTTAATTTTTTCCGCGAGTTTCCGTTACTTTCCTACAGAAACAATTTATCATGCCACTGGCTACTTTTCTCGGCTATCGATACTTATAAACAGCACGAAATGTTTCGTTTATTTATTGTAATCTACTTCATTCTTGTGGCCGATGTATTCTGATGGCTTCCTTTGAATTCAATACCTTGGATGTTCCACATGATTCAACATCGGTGAGCATTATTGTAATCGACAAAGGACTCCGCACAGACACTGAAGTGATCTCAGATTAAACGCGACTCTCTCGCAAGAACAGAGCATAAATAAAACCGCCGCACGCGTTAAACAACTTACTTCGCGGTTCCAGAGAACCGGTTATGTAACTAATCTCGTATCCGGAAGTCGGTATGGAACAACGAGACCAGTTCCCGGTGCGAATCCAGTATCGTGTGTCATCCGGTTGAGAGAACTTTAATATCTGTCCGAAAAAAGGGAAGAAAACGCGTTCCCAAAAGAACACTCTGATCAAAGAAACACTTTCGATCGCACTTGTTAGAATCAACCATCGTCAATCGTCAAACAGAAGATTGCCGTTGAAGTGAAAATGCTATTTCAGGTCGTTGATAATCGATTTCGACTGCTTGGCTGACTCGCTAATCTGTCTTGTCTATATAGATTGTTGGTGTACAAAGAAAACAATGAATTTATTTATGCTTGCGACATAATCGATAAGTAAGCGATTATTTTTAACTGGAAACATTTTTAAGTGTCGATATTGTAGTTCATTAAAGATTTTAATCAGAGTAAAATAGAGAATATAATCAAACTGAGAATTAGATGTGACTTTAATTAACTCTAATTAGTTCAGTTTTATATCATATAAAGAAGGAAGGAAGGATACTAGAACATAAATCTTTTCTCTGTCATATTTATACAGATAAAAATTAAGATTAACTTTATTAGATATTAGATTATAACTAACGGTCATTTTATGTGATAATGATGTGCTTGATTAATATGATTTTCAACTAAATAAATTGTAGGTGGCGTAAATTACTATCATTGTTGGTATATTCACGTAACAATAAGTTTCTAGATTTAACTACACCATTAGCTTTGCAGAGCTAGATTTGCTAGAACTAGTTCATTTTGGTTTATAAATAATTCCATTTCGCTGTTCATAGTTTTATAAATAATTCCACATCATTGTTCATGGTTTTATAATTTATTCCGTTTCTTTACAATATAGGTGAACTTAAAATAATATTAACGATTTTTATATAGAATATTTTACAATATCTGTTTTTGTATAAGAATAAACAAAAGTTTCATTAATTTATGTGCTTGATTTGCACTTAAAAAAGAACTTCCCATCTTTCCAAGAAGTTGGGATATCTTGGAAAATATTTCTTATCGAGACAATACCTTGGCGAGGTCATATTCAGCGACCATAACAGTGGTCAGTCGCATGGTACGTGACTACACAATCGACTGTAACAGCGCGCTCAGCCGCTCTTAGGTGACGGAGAGAAATCTTGGGAGTCCATCGAGAGCGCAGCCTCCTCCATTTCAACTTATCCGCTATTGTATCTTAGATTAACGGTACTCGAAGAGCCTGTGCACGACTTGAGAGAACGCGCACACACGCGTGACGGATAAAAACGATAATAAGAAGTAAAGTTGAGAACGTGAATACTGAAACGAGATCAGAAAAAAATATATCACAAATAGAGAATATATATCCGTGTCATTTCCATATATATCTGTGATTATATAATTCTTAGAAAATTCTTTCCTTGATTATTCTAACTCATAAAATCAATTACGTTTCCAGAACTGTAAAAATTTTTAGATATTTAAAATATTGAAGGCTTTTATCATAATACTTTTATTTTTAGAATTTTATATTTTTATATTTTGTTTAAATTATGAAGAGAGAGAAAAACAGTAGTGTGTCTTAAAGTACTCTTGCATTTAACTGCATTGGCATCATCGTATATCTCAAAAAAGTTTTCTGTTTGCTTCTCGAAGATGCTTCCTCATCGAACGAAGCGGTGCACCTACAGCAGCGTTTGCGGAGCCTCAGCACGGAACTGGTGACCCTGAGGAACCGGCTGCACGTAAGCCAACCGGCGAACGCGTCAGGGCCGACGGGCGGCACCACCGGACCCCTATCGAAGAGCCCGGAAAAAGGTGGCGGGCCCACTTCGCCCGCGCCCGCGGTACCCCCGCGGACCACTTTACCGCCCAGTGGCACAATACCTCATGGAATCGGTCATTCCGCTGGTCATACATTGACAGCTTCCGTGATTGTCCATCCGCATGTCAACCATGCTGGTGCGAACACGCTCAACCATAACTCGACCGCAGCAAATAATTTAATATCCGGTTAGTGCATTAGTCCGCGGACATCTATTGTGACTCTGTATCAGGGATAATTATCTGTCATACATCTCTATTAAGTGAAAATTTCAATTATTTAATGGAATCCTAATTCCATCGTAATTTTACTATAACAAACAGTCTCTATATCTATCAATTAATTGTAATTGTAAAACTTTAATATCTACGTGCTTTTATTCGGCCACATTAAAAAGATAACATACTATTTTTCTATAGGTCCATAAAAATAAGATAATCTATTATAATTAATAGTTATTAATTGATTGTTACAGTTATTGATAGAAAATTGATAATTTTCTGAACTTTTCGACGTGTTCAGACTTAGAGCCGTCGAAACGTCACAACGGAGTACCTGACGATGGGATAGTATCCTGCGTGACGGCGTTAGGATGCCTTCGGTCGCCGCCGATCTCCAGCATTATTGCCGACGTGAAAAACGCAAAAAGTAATCAAAGCCAGCATCGATGTCTCTCAAAAGCCGCCGCGTCTTCGCCCGGCCCTGCAACTTCTACGGCCTTCGACGACCTCATTCATCTACCTGGACCTCTTACAGAGGATGCAGTGCTTAAATGTCTTCAAGCCCGCTTCTGCGCCAAGCAGTACCACGTAAGATCAATGCCTTTGTTAAAAGTAGATAAGCAAAAACCGATAGCTTAAATGTAAGGCTGTCAAAAACTTGGGCATTGAAATCTTTCAAAGAAAATAGAAAAGATAAAATAAACGAATTAGAATATTGTTAAATAGATAAATTGCACTTTGTTGCATGTCGATTGAATTTAACTATTTCGAAATAAAGTAAGCTCTCACTTAGAAAAATATAAGATTATGATTAAATTTACACAAAAATTAAAAGTCTTTTAAGGTTTCTATACACATTAAATATTTGGAGTTTATTTATATAATTTTAAGTCATATATTTTATAAATATAAAAGTTACCATGGCTATGAGTCACAAAGAATTTTTCTATCCCGTAATTTTTAGAATCTAAATGTTCAGGTGGAGATTCCAAAAACCAATCATGAATCGCACACACACACACATAAATACACTCATGTCCACACACATACGAATGACGTGGTTGTGCCAGAGTGGAATGCAAAGAGGCGGTCTCGAATCATATTCGTAAGTACCTGGAGCGTTTGCGTGTCAGTGTGTTGGTGCTCGTAATAACGCAACACACACAGAACGCGGCCGATACACCGCCATTAAGAATTCACCCTGTCTCTCTCGACTGGTTCGTGCATGCCACCCTGCCGCAAGAAACCCACGCACAGGTGGCACGCACGCTCGCATTCCGATGATGTGATCGGTCAGACCGGCTTTAATTTTCATATTTTTCCCTACTATGTTACATGATTGATCTTTTCATCGACCGCAATTTATACTTTAATTGTTGCTTGAATTATGTATGAAATAATTTCAACTTTGAAACTTAAAAAGAATATTTATGTTAATATCTAAAAAAGTTATATATATTTAAAAGTGTAAATACACTGACTTATATATATATATATATATATATATATATAAGACTTATATATATAACTATATATATATATATATATAGTTTTATTAATCAATGGATATAAATTTTACGTATTATTTATTTATTTACCGTTTACCACAATATCTCGTCTCATATGTCGTTCATCATGATGAACGATTCTTCGTACTGCGGGCTATCGACTTTTTACACGAAACGTTCGGTTTCTTTAAGACTGTACCTCATTTAGGCGGTTTATTGAAAAACTCTTGATTTCGCCCTGATCTAGGTTCCCCAGGCAACCGAGGATCTTTTTTGCGGTTGATTCGATACCTTATTCAATTGCAAAAAGCAAGTTGATTATATACTTACATAAATTCTTTATGCAATTTGTCAGACTTGAACTTCAACAGTTAAACAAAACTCAAAAAATTTTTTTAACAACATTTTTAAGCTAAATATATTTTAAAAGAATCAAATTATAAAGACAATAAATTTCTTTGTGTTATAAACATAAATTGAAGAATGATTGTAAATTGGTCATTATATTTATTCATAAAATATGAATCAAAAATTAAGAAAAGGATAAGAAATTTTAATATTATGGGATTTAAACTTATATTTGAAACTTTCTACGAATTATAGTTGCTAATTTATACAGTTCTTTCTGCAAAGATTTTTCTAAATCTCACTCTTATAAAAAGACTGTAAGTCTTAAAATAGATTATTATTAATAAGAAAAATATAATTCGTTGCTTAGATATAATATGCAAAGAAGCTAGAAACTCAAATATCTTACTTTTTTCAAAGTTAAATACATTTTGATATACACATTAAAAGTAAAAGTGGTCTATTAAATAACAGATCCATTCAAGAAAAAACGGCAATATTGTTCCAGACGAATGTGGGTCCTATATTGGTTTGCGTAAATCCTTACACAGACGTTGGAAATCCGTTGACCCTAACGAGCACCAGGTCGGTACCATTAGCGCCACAGCTGAACAAGGTCGTCCAGGAAGCCGTGAGACAACAATCGGAGACCGGATATCCCCAGGCGATTATTCTTTCTGGTAAGACTCTTAACAAACTTCATCTTCCCTTCGTTTTACAAGAGAAGTGAAGATTTCTGGAACTTCTTCTACACAGGGACAAGCGGATCCGGAAAAACGTACGCCTCAATGCTATTACTTAGGCAACTCTTCGACGTCGCCGGCGGCGGACCGGAAACGGACGCTTTCAAACATCTCGCGGCAGCCTTCACGGTCCTCAGATCCTTGGGCTCAGCGAAAACTGCCACAAACTCGGAGAGTTCAAGGATAGTAAGTAGTTTGCTTCGAGATGTATGAGATAGAAGGTGAGAGGAAGGAGAAAGATGAAAGAGAAATAAGATTATGAGAAGAAAGTTTATAGACGTAGTATTAATATTTAAATTAAAAGTATTGTGAACAATATGATAAATAGCAGTAAATATGTAATAGTGATTATTTAGTAATAGTTAGAAAATATAAATATTAAAACAATTTTGTTATATCTTTAGGGTCACTTCATTGAGGTTCAAGTGACGGACGGTGCTTTATATAGAACAAAAATTCATTGTTACTTCCTAGACCAGACGCGAGTAATCAGACCATTACCAGACGAGAAAAACTACCATATATTTTATCAGATGTTAGCTGGATTGTCTCACGACGAGAGAGGTAATGCAATTAATTATAATAATATTACAATCGCATAAAAATGATTAATAATAATTAACTATCAAGATATAAATTACCCTAATAAACTTTTGCAGTTAAATTAAATTTGGAGGGATATAATCTGAAAAATTTGAGGTACCTTCAACATGGCGATACGCGACAAGACGAAGCTGAAGATGCGATTCGGTTTCAAGCGTGGAAAGCTTGTTTAGGTATGTAATTTAATATAAAAAAAAAATAACGTAAAATTTTATTTCAATAAAAACCTGATACAATTAAATTAGCCGAAATGCTTAATGTTTTACGTTTTTTATTTCTCACGTTGATTAAACCCTTTGCGGAAAGAGATTATCAGATTTTCCCCGATCCTTCATCTTTTATTGTTCCCCAGGCGTGTTAGGCATTCCATTTTTGGACGTCGTAAGAGTGCTAGCAGCGGTGCTCATTCTCGGGAACGTCGGCTTCACCGACGGCTCCGGTGTGGAAGTGGGCGTAATTGGCGAGAACGAATTATCCTCCGTAGCTACACTCCTGGGAGTTCCTCCGCCGGCCTTGTTACGCGGGCTCACCTCGAGGACTCACAATGCGCGCGGCCAGCTCGTTAAATCCGTCTGCGACGCCAACATGGTACTGTTATCAGACTTTCTTTACGACATGAAACAGTGACGAGCAACGGCTGTGAATTAACATCTTGTTGGGAATTAACATTTGCGAATCGTGAGATTCTTTGATCTTGAAATCCCTAACATGTCACAAATTTTGACTCTCGAGATAAAGAATCTTAATCTTTTTACGAGTAGATAATTGTTTTGCGTAAATTATTAATTTCTTTTCAAACGTTAAATTAATTCTTCATGAGATTTTTTAATCAATTATTGGGATTTTCTTGGAGATTTTAATGATCTAAATCATTACGTATTATATGTTAAATTTCTGCATGCTTATTAATTTTCCTATTAATCCCCTATCTTATTACTTTCAAATTATTAGACAAAGCATTAATTCTTTCATTTTGGTAATTTTATTTGATGTCAAATTTAATTTTTTATTAGCGAAACGTTTGCAGTGGAAAATTCGAGGATCTTTAATCTTTTAGCAAAATGTAGTAAAAATGTTAGAAAATCACACATTTTCTCTGTATTACAAGTTTATTTTCAATTGATTAATAAAAGAGCCAGATATATGTATATGCACAAAAATTGCTCATTATTGTAATCAAGCATTATTTTATAACAATGAAAATAATTAAAAAATGTTTGTTTACGCAGTCAAACATGACGAGGGATTCGCTAGCAAAAGCGCTTTATTGCCGCACTGTAGCTACGATAGTAAGACGAGCCAACAGTTTGAAAAGACTCGGTTCGACTCTTGGCACCCTCTCGTCGGATTCCAATGAGTCTGTTCATAATCAAGCGGATGTTACTAGCCAACACGCCTCTACTATTGGCAGCTCAGCAGGTCTTTATTATAACAATCATTAAGACATATTATCTTAATTGCAATTTAATAGCCAGCCACTAATGTTATATATAATTACATAATTATACAATCTTGTTACTACTATTAAATGAAACAGAAAATTATTAATATGATTAAGTAATTACTTTGAAAAAGTTAATATTATCTTTTAGAAGCTGATCTGTTTAGATATGGTATAGTTTTTTTTAATACTTTGTTACCATTTCAGAATAATGATACAAGCACACTTCCTATTTCTTAATGGCAACAAGAGGTAAAACGAGATATTTTTCAGGGGGAACAGGATCCAGGAGCATGACTGCCCTGAATAACGCCGTGCGACACGCCACGGACGGCTTCATCGGCATCCTGGACATGTTCGGGTTCGAGGATCCTAAGCCGAGCCAGCTAGAGCACCTCTGCATCAATCTTTGCGCGGAGACGATGCAGCACTTCTACAACACTCACATATTCAAGAGCTCCATCGAGAGTTGCCGCGACGAAGGCATCCGGTGCGACGTCGAAGTTGACTATGTCGACAACGTGCCATGCATTGATCTCATTTCTTCCTTGGTAAGCTCTTTGTATCGAAGACAACGACCCAGCAATCGTTGCTTATGTAAACATTTTACATTTTACAAATAAATTTGTTAACTGATATATAAATATAGTTATTTCCTCTTTAGCTTTTCTTGTAATTTTTCCATATGCGTTCATATGGAAAATAATTAATGTTAATAAATAGAAAAAGGGGGCGCCTCAAGTTTTCTCAAAATTTTTATATTTTAAATATATAAGAATATGCTAATACTGAAATAAAAAAATTATTCTTTTTTGTTTTGATGAAGATAAAGATGTGATTGTTTTATGTATTAATTATATAATTAGATGTGTTTATTTTAATTTACAGCGTACCGGATTACTAAGTATGCTGGATGTAGAGGGCTCTATACACGGAACCGCGGAAAGTTACGTTGCCAAAGTGAAGGTGCAGCATAAGCAGAATCCCCGATTGTTCGAACCAAGGACCGTCGATTGTAGATCCTTCGGTATTCAACACTTCGCAGGAAGAGTCACCTACGACACCTCAGACTTCTTGGGTAGATAGGACTTCTCTCTTATTACATATCATAATGATTCAGGAAAATTATAAAATCCATTGTGAATAATTAATTAATAATTAGAATGATAATGCTTAACAATTTATGTGCAATATATTATACTATATATAATGATTATAATCATATACATAAATTTAAGCGGGTAAACTTCTTTGCAATCATCTTATTCCATTTTTAAAGATACAAATAAGGATGTTGTCCCTGATGACTTGGTGGCGGTATTCTACAAGCATACTTGCAGTTTCGGCTTTGCTACCCACTTGTTTGGTAGCGAGTTGAAGGCGTTATACGCGAGCGATACTGTGCCGAGGGGCGTCAGCTTTCGGATATCGCCAACTTCTCATACCGACCTGTAAGTAATCAACGACTAACAAACTATAAAAATTGATGTAGAGGAAAGTCCCGTAAATTTAATTTTGATAAATATTATTAATACTCCGATATTTATTGAAGAAATGTTTGACTTCAAATAAATCCTTTTTTCCTTTTTTCTACAAAAATTTGGATTGCTGAAGTAATTATTGAAACATCTTTATTAGTGACAAACTTGAAACGTGCGTAGATAATTTCTACATCGTAATAATTGTTTAAACAATGCCAACGCTCTTATGAATAATTGATTGTGACAAGTTGACGTGAAATTTAAAAGAAGAAGTATGCAATAGGAAAGTAAACGTTGTTCTTCGCAGTTTAAACGGGGACGAGCCAATATCGACGTTGACACAGGACTTTCATACGAGGCTAGATAATCTCTTGAGAACCCTTGTCCATGCTAGACCGCACTTCGTCAGATGCATCCGTAGCAATAGCACCGAGACACCGATGCACCTCGACAGGGGAGTTACGATGCGCCAGATACGCTCGTTGCAGGTCCTGGAAACAGTAAACCTCATGGCAGGGGGTAAGATAGCAGAATTTTATTTTAATTAATTAAAAATTTTTAATTTATTAAAGAAATTTTTTATTCACACAATAATAAATCTTTAATTATAATAAATATAAATAATAGTTTTAAAAAACATTATATATGTGATAATTTTAAATGTATAAAACAAGCCTATTTAATTAAAATTAATTCGATAAGATCTTGAAGCTAATATTTATGACGGCTCATACAGGATATCCGCACAGGATGCGATTTAAAGCCTTCAATGCGAGATATAGGCTGATCGCACCCTTCAAACAACTGCGTCGTGCCGAGGAACAGGCTGTCGAGGACACGAAATTGATTTTACAAAATGCACAGCAGCTAAAGAGTAAGTTCGGTGCCAGCACTAGCTGGGCCGTCGGCAAGCGGCACATTTTTCTCAGCGAGGGTATCAGGCAGCAGCTCGAGAACCTGCGGGCGGAGACGCGACGGAAAGCTGCTACGGCAATACAGGTAGGCATATTTATCTTTTTTTAACAATTTCTTTTCTGAATATGAATCATCTTTCATACGTTTAATAAAAATTCTTATTTTTTTTTTTAATTTTATTTGATTATTTTTTAGATTAAAGTGCGGCGTTTATTATAATTGTTTATATTACGTCTGAAAAGAAGAAAAATAGACATCAAATTTTTAATTTTATTTCCAGTCTACGTGGAGAGGATGGCACGTACGAAAGAGATGGCCTTTGAGAAGAACAACCCTAGGCGTAACATCTGGCATTGGTCAGAAGAAACCTCAACAACCACTTACCGGAACCAATACCGGAACCGTACAGAGGAATGTCACCGCTGGTACAGGAACTGGAACTGGCACTCGTCCAAGACCGCAACCAATCGCTGGCACACCTCCCCCGGATCCTTCGGAAAAATGCGCGGATCAAAAGATGATCCAACAAACTTGTACACACTTCGGGTTGGATTTGGTAAGCACATGAATAACACGTTCTTTTACAAAGCAAATAAATGTAAAGGCCCAAAAAAGTACAAGAATAGATACATAAAAGAGATATGAGAAATTAATATGTAATTGAGGAGAAAGAATATAGTTTTTTATATTTTTTTTTGTTTTAATTTTGTATTTTTAAATCTAGACACACACACATATATTGTGTTTAAGATAACAAAGCGTTATAACGTTTAATACTTTAGTATATTTCAGGTAGAATCGCAAATTTTGCGCAAATTTATCGCAAAATGTTGCAAGAGAAAACTTTCTAACTTAATATAATCTTTCTTTTATCATACAGGAGCGGCCGCCACCTGTCCCTCCCAGTAGATCCTATACCGTGACCGGAAACACAAAACTTGGTTACCCGCAAACCAGGATTATGAAAATGCCTTTTCCAGGTAGGAAATGTCATTTAAAATAGTTTTTGGTACATAAAGTATTAATATAAAACAAAAACATGCATAAATGTAATATTTGCCCGGAAAAAAATGTTTCATATATAATTATAATAAAATATATTTACATATGTTTGTTTTCTTTTGTATAATCTCTGTTCGTGTAAAGAAAAAAAATAATTTAAAAAAAATTAAAAGGATAATTTTCGCATCTTTTTCAAAAAAGTGAAGTTTGAGAAAAAATTGTCTATATATAATTATATGTAATAATTATATAAAATATAATTATATATATAATATTAATCTCTAATCTCAATTTTACTTTTTGTAAAAAAAAAAAAATTCAAAAGTTATTTTTAATTATTTTTCTTATATATATGTATATACGGACAGAAATTCTACAAGAGAAAAAACATGAAAATATTTTATATTATTAAAAATTTATGCTTAAACAACTAATATAAATGTATCAATTAATACTAAATCAATTCTGAGATATTTAATTAACAAACAGATTCCTAACTCATCAATTTTCAATTTTTATTTTATATCTGAGATTATGTGATTAATAATCGTGTAACAATGTTTTAACGAATATTTTCTAAGTATTTGATACATAATTTAATATATAATTTTCAGAAGAGGGCGAAGGTGAAGTAGTCCTGTTGAAGGGAGAAACAGTTTTAGTCGTAGGTGCGTCACCCCGACGAGGCCATCTTGTTGTAGAACACAATAGTACTACATTACACGTGCCGTATCAATTTATGGAATTGAAACCTTGTAATATTAATGTTTAATGACTTTTATGACACTATTTATTTGACTCCATTTTTAAAGACTTGAGAAAAGACTGTTTATATATAATATTGTTTCCTTCATACAAAATTTTGATAAATTTATACATTTCTAATATAATTAAATAACATTCTAAATTTATTAATCCTCTATGAACTAATCTAATTTTGGAGTAAAATCTACATAAAAGTGAACATACACATAATTTATACATATATCAACCAACCTATTTCTAAATTAAATAAATTTAAGTTTAAAAAATTAAGAAAATATTATATTGCATTTAAAAAATTTATTATATTGAAAATTTTATTTTATCTTGTTACTCTCTCTCTCTCTCTCTCTCTCTCTCTCTCTCTCTCTCTTTCTCTCTAATTATGTTTCATAAATGGGTTTATCATTCTTTTTTAAAGAAAGTAAATTAATTTGACCATGGAGGATTGATAAAATAAAAGTGTTATTAATTTTTTTCAAAGGCTCGTTGGTTGTATTCTTTCCGTGTGCGAGTTTGTTTGATCTCGATCATGACTGTCGTCTCACGTCTGCCAATTAATTGCCATAAGATCATCTCAGAGTACGCCGGCAAAAGTTAGGGTAGGTGATTAGTATTAAGAGAGAGAGCCGGCGGCATCACTCGCGGTGGAGTCAGCTCTAAAGGACAGTGAACTTCGTCCTCTAATTAATTACACCTCCTGTTAAACGAGCTTAACGCGGAAGTCACAGCGGCCGTGCTTATCGCTCATTTCAGACACGGCATACTGACTTACCCTAAGCTGTTCGTCTTCCATGTAGATAAGATTCTCGCAAAGAAGTCTAGGGTGCCTGATAAGAAAAGTGTAAGCCAAAAATTGCAAGGATAATAAGTTAAAGTCAAACAGAATAATATATGTTTTCGAGTTGATTGTGATTTACATTGAAAAATGTGCACAAGATGGACAAAAGACCGGTTTAATTGGATGTTAAGTTAACGTGTTCAATAAATCGTAGAATTTTTATGTTAAAATTATAACTACAGGTCTAAGTCTTTCAACAAATTGGCAGCTAATCCTTTTTACGGTATCATATGTTATTAACTATATTTCAAATGGTAGATAAATATATCTATAAATACATATCTATATATATAATTCTCTTTTTATATTTCGTTAAAAATTTATTTAAAATAATCAAAATACGTATGGCTTACAGTTATTTTTATCAAGTACTGTACAGCCTTATATGTAGAAGTATTTTCAAAAATAATGAATATAATATGTATACTTGCAGCAGGTTACGGATTATTCGTGTAACTTATATAAATATAGAATATGCACATTTTTCTCTTTCTCTTCCTCTCTCCCTTCCTCCTTTCCTCCTTTCCTCCTTTCCTCCTTTTCCTCTCCCCCTCTCTCCCTCTCTTTCTTTCATACATATATTAAAAAAGAGAATATATGATTTTATTGTAATACTTTTTACCAACAGTATTTGTTTTAAATTTCTAGTACCAATTAGAAAACACTGCCACAATAATATATCTGTATTGTTAGATCTGTATGCTAGTTTATAAATAATTATAATTATGATACTGAACCTGGTACTGTTACCATAGAGAGAAAAATCCATTTTGTATATACACGATCTCGTTTATTCACCGATTCCAAGATGAACCCAGGAATGAAAGAGTAAATTACAAATTTATAATGTAGATCTTTTGGAAAATATACGGAGCCTGTATATAAAGTTCTAACTGTATCGAGAATGTATGGTTTCAGATACCAGAGCAATATAAAGCATATATATATAGATATACGTATATGAGCAATTGTATGCGTCAAAGAATATAAAATTCAAGTACACGCACCTTTGAAGAAAGGGCAATTATAATGGTTGTTATCGATTTTTTCCAGTTTTCCCGCCATTAAAATAAATTTAAACTAGGTTTTTATTTGAATATTTTTTATTTTTCCATTTCTGACATATGATTATATTCATAGATTATAGATAACAATTAAAATAAAGTTTAATTTCAACAGAAAGAATATAATTTAAGAAAAAAAAATAATATAGAGTATGGTTAAAAGTGTCCAATAAAATGCAAAGTACGTATTAAACATTTTTTAGGAAAATAAAATCCATAAGAAACACTTTTCTCGATGACTATTAAGATAAACGTTTGAATATATGCAAATTTTTTAAATAATTTATTTTTAAATAAAAAAAGAAGATTACTAAGGTTTACAACCATATAAGAAAATTGTGTTTCTCGTGGTGTAAAAGAATTGCATACCCGGAGAACTAGGAATTCAAGAAATTGGAAATTCTAAAATCTAGCGTGTGTTTTGAGCTTACCTGTATGTCGGAATGCACTGGCTTTGATGCGCAACGCTAAACACGTACCGCGGAATTCATCTCACGAACGGAGGGAGCTTTATAGCGAGAGACGCGAGATAGAGAAGAAGCGCGTCGCGAGCGTTCCTCTTCTGTGTTCTTACGTAAACAAATCTTTAAGCTGGCCGCGCGCGCGCGGCACCGACGCTACGCGACGTTGACATGCGCTATGCATTTACCAGAAAGTGGTAAAATGTGATCTCGCAACCTATGGTACAACCTTAAATTTACAATAATTTAATATTAAAAGAAATATGATAAAAATAAAAAACTGTAATTAAAATATGTGAAGCTATACTTATAAATGTATAAGATGCATTTTTTAAGAACACGCGCACATTTCGAATAAAAGACAAAAGAATTTATTACCCAATATTGCCATTATGAAATTAAGAGAATGATTTCTTGATCATTTTGAACAGTTTAATATAGTAACATTCTGTATAAAATAATATTTTGCTTTATTTAAATAATTTTTCTAATCCAGTCTAATATATTTCATTGTAAGTTCACTGAGAATTGAAAATAATAGGATGCTGGTTGGACATTATTTATTATAAAAACATGTATCCTAGATTACTATAAAAAATATAAAGATAATATTTGTTTATTAATAAAATTGTCTTAAATTTAATCTTATTTTAATTGCGAATATATATTGTTCAAATTGATGTTATCAAAAATCCTTTCTGAATAAGTTGCATCAACGGAATGCATTGTACGTCCTGAAGAAAGGGAGCACGAAAATCTCAAAAGCGAGAGAGGAGCAAAACCAGGAATGAGGAACGAGATCGTGTATTCTACGTCAGGGATTCCAGGCGCCGCCGGAACGTGGTATGGCGCAGATGTATGTGTTTCTCGCTCTGTGAAAGCTCTACGAAGATAACGATATTGAATCGCAATGTCTCGGACATCGTCGTTCGACCGTCGCGATCCGTTCGAATGCACCCGACTGACCCGCTTCCGGCCATCTCGCCGGGGGAATCCCGTGAAATCCTATAGCAGACGGAGGGCTGCTATGATCGACTCCGACACCTTAGGCGTACCGTAGAACGAGAAATCAATTGGCGTCATACAGAGTGAGATCTCTGAGAAGAAATATTTCTCAATTTTCAATTTATTATATTTCTTTATTTATTTATTTATAGCCTATTTCTACGATTAATTATTTAAATCGCTAATCTATGTGACGCGTAGATTAGATTAGAAACGTGTTAAATAATATAAATTTTTATATTATAATATATTTTCGCGCGTGTGCGTTTTTGTTACATATATTCTTTTACGACGAAGGAATAAGAAACAATTCTTTCCAATTTTTGATGTATAATTTAGTGATTTTCACGGAATTTGCATTTCAACGATAGCACTTTATTTCGTCTGCTACAACTATTACATAACTGCAACGGACAGCTTAAGTTGTACCGCGAGCGTTGAGCAGCGGCAGGTGCATCGTCTTTCGCCTTTAATAACCAATTCGTGCAGCCGTCAAGCTTTCGAACTTGCCACAAAAGCTCCGATTGTTCCGCGGAACGTCGGAAGACGTAAGAACGAATTCGCGAATCCCTCGCGAGACTCCGCCAATCAAAAGCTGCATAATATCGCGAATATTAAATTTTTCACCCCCATCCTCCTCGTCCTTTTTTCCCGTTCTCCAAGCGCTGCTGCTGCTGCTGCTGCTGCTTGAAATGCTTTTTTTTAATATATGCCCAGAAAATATTGACAGTTAAATTTAATGCTGATTGGTCTATGTACATTTACAAATAAAACGTCGAGAAAAATTTATAGAAATGTTATGAATTTTTAATATTTCTAAAAGATAAGCCAAGAAAATATAGACTATTATTAAATATCTTAGCACTTGGATTATTAAATATATAATTCTCATTAATTTTTAAATATATAACTTAATTTTATTATATTTTGTGATCAAATACATCACATGTAAAAGAAACAGATATAAATTAATTTTGTATTTTTGTAAACCAGGAAAGTTTTACAAATCTATTATTTAAAAGGATATTGGTAAAACATAAAATTTTCGTTAAACAAACAGCATAGAACATTTTGTATAGAATGTTTGTTTTCATTTTTCGGAATAAAAGAAAAAGAATTTTATTTAAATCATATTATTCATATTTAAGCTCAAAAGGTTGATCGATACTGCATTCATATATGTGTATATAAAAGTTGAATGTAAAAAGATTAATTTCTCGCGCGGCAAACAGCTGTGGCGAACGCAATAAATGTGTCGAAAGGCTGAGGGCTGAGCGTCCTGCAAGGCGATTGCGTCGGAGGCATGCTGGAGAACGATAGACGGCCGATTGAAATGCAAATGGTGGCGGTCGACATTATTTCGATCCCGGTCACGTGTACGTGTCGGCGAGTGCGCTTGTTTCAAATTCGATCGCGCCCTTTTCCCGGGGTGTCACGACACGCAAATAAGCGACGTCCACGTTACAAAAATCCCGCTATCAAACCGCAACCAATGCCGGGCGTTCACTGTTCAGCGGCGCCATCGCGCCTGGAGATAAGCTGCAGTTTCAATTACGTTAAAGCGCGTACGTGTACCGCTATTTTATGTCTGCGACAATCTATAGTACAAAAGTTAATAATAAGAAGAAAAATTAGAATTTAATTTAAAGGATGATTTTCGCATTTTTTTCCACAAAAGAGTGAAGTTTGAAAAGATAAGAAAAAATTGCCTATATATGTAATAATTGTATATAAAATATAATTATTATATATAGAATATTGTAAATCTAATCGCAATTTTATTGTTTGTATATAAAAAAACAACGCAAAAATAATTTTTTAAAATTAATTTCCAATTATTCTTATTATTATTATCTTTCTTATATATTCAATCAGAAATTATACAAGAGAGAGAAAACATATATAAACAATATTTACATGTAATCATATATAAAGAATTTTTCAACAGAAATACACTAAAAAAAGAAACCTTAAAAAACTATATCTCAGAATATTACTTATATAAATTCAAACTATGATTTTTGCAGAATAGCCATTTAAAACTACATAATATTACTCCTTCTAAATAGAAAAATAAAGATATAAGTTAACGATATATGTTTACCAAATTTTTTATTTTTAGTACGAAAAAAACTAAGCAAAACAAAGTTAAAATAAAATCTCTGGAAAAATTTCGTACTTGAAGTTGATTAAAAATCATGCTTCACTATTTATTACCTCCTAAAACTTAATTTGTTCAAAATGTTTTTATCCATAACGTAAAATGTTCTCGTATCTAAATGTTTTATATTTTTATTGGGGAAATCCAGAAATTAGTTTATGCTGCTACATTTAGGACGGTATTCATAATCGGTTCTTATATTTTAAGACCATCTTAAGTACAATCTTAAGATGTCGTTAACCAATCACAGAGCCGTATTTGCATCTTAAGATATTACTTAAGATGGTATTGAAATAAGATCTGATTATGAATACCGGCCTTAGAATTTGTAAAAACTGATGAAGCATAGAGAACGTGTTAATTCTATTTTCGAATGTTGCGGGGTGAACGCGGCATTTGCAAATATCCAGATAAAGTTTCGTAACACAAAAGCGCATCGCCGATATCGTAACCCCCATAACGCGAACAGTTGATAAAGCCACTGCACAAAAGTCTGAACAGTATTGACAAGTATAGGTACGCGTCAAATCTTCGATCGATTTTATCGGTTTCAATTTTTTTTTCTGGACGCGACATACAATCGCCGAGCACAATGATAATTCGCACTATTTGACGAAGCGTGCAACAGTGGAAAACCAATAAACAGCGTAAAACACGCCCGGAAATGTCTGTATTGTTGATCAATAATCGCTTTTTCGAAATGCTTTTTAATCCGTGGCCAATATTTCTTTACAATCGTGCTATTTGAATTCGGTTTACAAAGTATCTCATAATAAAACGCCCCGTACGTAAATATATAATAATTTATAATAAAAAATTGATCTCCTCTATTATTTTTTATATATTAATTTCTATTTTTTAAAATAAGTTGGTTTATTTTGACCCAACTGGCCAATTGATACTGGAATTGCACGACGTTTCGACCGAAT
The DNA here is from genome assembly GCF_030848805.1 of Temnothorax longispinosus. Taxonomy (NCBI): domain Eukaryota; kingdom Metazoa; phylum Arthropoda; class Insecta; order Hymenoptera; family Formicidae; genus Temnothorax; species Temnothorax longispinosus. The sequence goes on from NC_092368.1 coordinate 13,901,808, forward strand.
TCCGGTTCTTATCGAGTGCCTTTGTTCGAGTAACACCGATCCGCATAACAAAATTAATTGCATCGTTGATGTGGTGTCCTGACTACATCAAGATAAACGCAAAGAATTCTTATGCGTTCCAAAACAAACGGTGATACATGAGATTAAAAACGTCACCAGCCATATCGAGGCAACAACGTCCGAACAGTAAGACAGTCAAAGTCGAACTATTTCCCAGTTCGGACGTTGTTGCCTCGATATGGCTGGTGACGTTTTTAATCTCATGTATCACCGTTTGTTTTGGAACGCATAAGAATTCTTTGCGTTTATCTTGATGTAGTCAGGACACCACATCAACGATGCAATTAATTTTGTTATGCGGATCGGTGTAACTCGAACAAAGGCACTCGATAAGGACCAGAATTCGGTCAAAACGTCGTGCAATTCCTGTATCAATTGGCCAGTTGGGTCGAAATAAACCGACTTATTTTGAATTATTTGCTGGCGACTGAAATTGTTTTGTTTATTCTATTTTTTATTTAGCAGAAATACTTTTCTATTAACTATTACTATTATAATTATTATTATTTTCCAAATAAATCAATTAAAAGCAATTTATCGGTGAAAGCACACTAATATTTTGCTGTTTAAAATAGTTACGGAAAGTTCAAAACCATCTTAATATATTCGAATCTATTATTAAGAGACTCACAAAAAATCTCATCTCACTTTGATCTCTAAATCTCTAAATCTCATAGAGTGATTTCGCCAATAATATACCGGAATGATACGATCTCACTCTAAAGCTAAATAGTAAGTCACGATTCACTAAAGATCGACTAATAAATAATTCTAACGGAGTGAAGTTTTCCACTCAAAATTGTAGACTGACATAATTCGATCACTTCTATGGTCACTGATCTACTGCACTCGAAAAGAGCGCTCTTTCACTCAAATAGAGTGCGATTTCACTCCAACTCATAAAACGCAATTTTACTCTTTCTTAGAATGGCAAATTACTCAAAGTGCACAGGCTCAATTTTCACTTGCTTTTCAAATTTTACTCGTTTTGAGAGATATTTCACTCTTCGACTTTTAGAGAGTGCAATATGCTTTGTTATGATTTCTTATTTGAAAAAACGTATATTCGAACGTAGTGTTCTAACACATGAAGTTGCAACTAGTTTTAGATGTACTTGAACCAGCGATATCGTAGTCGGCAGTAAATACAATCTAAAAGAAATCTTCTTTTCTTTGCGTTTCGATACATAATTTACGACTGCACGATTGGAGTTCTAAAGAAATTCAAAAGAATCGCGCCAGCTTCGTGACTGGAAACGACAAAAATAGGTTTTCACAGAGCGGAGGGACGCGGACGGCGGCGGGGACGAACAAAAAAGTTTCGAGACTTTGTCATTTTTATCGGCAGTCCCAATATCCACGTCTCGTGATTGCCTCGCGAAACTTTTCTGATCTGTCTTCCGGTCGAAGATCTCCTCCATTTCGCTCGCGGGGCTTACCGCACGTAAATCACACGCTGCGTTCCGAAAGCTCGTGTATGATACAGGATGCGTTAAAATTGATCGTCTGGAGTTTTATACACACGGCATAATAGTCAAAATAAATAAAAACGCTTTTGCAAACGTGAATACAGAAATCGCTTGCTTTCGAGTTAGGCAAAAATATTTTGTTTCGTCATAAATATTCATAAATTGTCTTCATTTCATTTCAAAGCATGCATTTGTGCGCAAGTATGAATTATAATCTAAACATTAACATTTCCAGTGTAACTCAAATTCCAAAAATCTGAATTTTTTCATAGCAATAAAGTAAGTTATTATGTTAATAAATCCTAAAATCCGGCATTTAATAATTAAAAAATTATGGAGCATTTTCACATTAGAATATTTATTTATTATGCATTCAAAAATAAGAATTATAATGCAGACAAAAATATGATAGGATCAACTCAAGTTTATTTTCAGCTTGTGTTAGCAACTGCTAATCCATCAATTCTTATAACTATTTAAAATAAAATTTATTATTCACTTGTTAGTTATTCAATATTGCCTTCATAGTTTCATCTTACATTTTTATTATAATAAAAATGTAAATAATAAAAAAATTCTAAAATAAATACATTTTCAGAAATAGAATAAAGAATAACAGTCCCATTCGTTGTTCTAACTGCTTTTGTTTATTTGGTAACTCATCAATATACAAATTTGCTGTAAACTTAGAGAAAATAAAGCGGAAGGTTCCTGTCTCATCTTCCGATTTACTCAACGATTCACTCTAAATTATTTAAAAAATATGCATTCCACGCGCGAACGAATACGCTAATAAAATCCTCGATGTTTCAACTTAGTTCGTTAATAATAATTAATTGTTAATAACTTGTTAACAGTCGCTTACGCGCGTTTATGCGAGACGCACTCCATCGATCCAAAACGGACGCGATAATTCACCGCTAATATCCTTGCCGCCATTTACCCCGATACTAAAGATGAGATTGCATCAGATTGCAGATATGTAGTTTTGCAGATATGCTATAAAAATATTAAATAGTCTACTTATATAAATTATTTAATACTATCCACAGGTAAGAGAAAAATTAAATACATAGAATTAATTGCCAATTCCAATTATTTTCAACCTGATCTAATTCTATTCTTATAAAATCTCAATAATAAAGTGTTGTGTGTTGATACAATAACTAGTAATTATTTATTTCAAAAGACATTTCATCGAACATACCTTTACATCAAGATTAAGATCATCGACGAAATATCTAATTACTCAGTGATTGTTTGTAGATGCAAAACGATTGTGGAGATTTTATTAAATCATCTATATATACTTACAACAGTTACAACAAACACGAAACTATACGAGGCGGCGAAAAATCGTTCCGGTTCGGCTCGAGAGGCGCGAGAAATATACTCGGGAAGTGGTAAACGGATAAAATCAATAGGACATGACTTCGTTGATATGTCTACTTAACTTCAATCTTATTATTGTACGTCCACCCTATACAACATTCAACAATCTCGATGGGAGACACTCGTATTTATACAAGAAAAAAGAAAATCACAGGCTTTTATAACACACGCCAGACGAATGATAGGTAAAATTTATAATACAAAAATCTATTAGTAGTTAAAATATTATTATTATCATCACCATTATTGTGTTTGAAGGTTCGTCTTGTAACTTCCGAAGCTACGAAACGTTACCGCACGACGGGTAATAATCCGCGTTACCCGTTACAGGTCGCTGTCTCATTATTATTATCATTATCATTATCATTATCATTACAATTATCATTAGCGTTATCATTATTATTATAAATAGAATAGAATAGTAAAGAAGAAATGTATAAAAGATATTTAGAAGAAGAAATTCAGAAATTTTGGTCATGAAGTACTCTAACAATAAGACATAGAAACGTTGCAAGTGTATCTGCATAGAAAAAAAAATATATATATATTCTTTAGCGATATAAATAATTTATTTTAAACGAATAAATAAGAGCGATAGGCAGTAGTTGCTTATGCTGATCTCTAGCCTGGTGAAGTATAATATACTTTCGATATGCTATAAAAGTCTGTGAAAAGAAGCCTTCATTCTTACATTCTTTCGTAACACCTTGTGTCAAAGATAACTTCTTAAATGCCTGATTTCCTCGTTTCAATATGATTTAATGATTCCGGAAATCACTGATTACCGGTAAATCTTCGATTGACTTGACGTATTAAAATTATCGTCTTCTATCACACTTCTTAAAATTAAAGAGATTCTCAATGTCTAGTACTGAAATCAATCAGAAATTCTAAATTTTTTAAATTAAAAGTATATGTATATTTAGATTCGATTCTCACTTTTCGATTCGATTCCAGGGCTTTTGATTTTTATGAGAATTTTCATCTTCGAGAAACTAAAGTTGTAAATTCTTGTACATCTTTAATTTATGTATATTCTCAGATTCATATTTCATCTGTAGAGCGTATGAAATCGATGGATCCTCAGATTTCTAGATTTTATACCGTCCAATATATATCAAATCCCTACAAGTCAATTTAAAATTCATTTAAAAAGTTAAAAATAGATTTACAAACAGATTGTGTAAAATTTACAAATGAGTTCCCAGATTCTAGAAAATCATAATTCTAGACCTTTTGATTATTAGATCCTTCAATCACTTAAAATAAAAGTCCTGGATCCTTGAAAACACTCGCAACCTTTTTATATCCCCTTCCTGTCGTATTATATGAATTTTTTAACATTTACATTCTGAGCAGTGATATGAATGATCGTTTAGATATGCTATTGCTTTTCGGAAACAAAAAAATCAGGCTGTACACATCGACGCTTTTTCGCTACCTTAAATTTACTTGCGTTAAAGAATACGAATCGTACAAAACAGCTAGAATAGCCGCCCATTGAATTATCAAGGGACCTTCTATCTCGCGCTTTTTTCTTTTGAGGTTTCGTTTAAATTATAAATGCCATAATAGTTTAGGATGCGATACTTTTGGCGATTTATATTCTATTTTTGTCCAACAATGGTTCTTAGAACTAATAAATGTATGAATTACACTTAAAACGTTTCGTGTAAAATTAAAAAATCACATGCTATAAAAATAAAATGTTGGAAAAAATTCCGTAGAACAATTTTTCGAGGTGTATAATAAATCGTCCTTTTAATTTAACATTGACGTACTAAATTCCCTCGATTTCGCACAACGTATATCCTTTTTCGTCTCTTTTTTTTTCAAAAAAAGCACTCATCGACTTTTAGCAGATTATATTTTTCAAATATTACTTTCGTGCTTTCCTTCCACTACGAAATAGAAGTCAATTTATTTTACACAAAGATGTGTAAAATACTCGACAAAAACTTGGCAAATTTCGACACCACCAAATTCTCAAGAATTTAAAAACTAGGTTCTTTCTCAATACCGTTCATCGTGATACGAAGAGACGGAAGATTTTAAAATACAAGTCAACCTCGATTCTCGCCTCTCGCCACGGAACGGCCAAGAGAGGATATTTCCATTTTGTCTGGCGGAGGAGATCGATGGCGATCACCTCACCGTTCTCGAGTACAATTCCGAGAAAGTATTTTGGCCGCGAGAGGAGAAACGCGCCGGATATTCCAACTTCCGTGAACTCACTCGTGGGGCGCTTTGACTCTGTGTGGGCAGGCGGGGGAGAGAGTGACATAAATATCGTCTTACCGAAACGAAACACGTTATCTTGCGAAAAAGTTCTCTCGCCGGAAGATCAAGAGAGTAAACTCTTTAAGTCCTTTCCAGGTGTTTTTCAACTCCGTGGTGGTACTTTAGTGTCGTGCGACGCACGTAAATTTTTTTCCGGGGGAACAAAAAATGAGAGCAAAGCTGACCAGAAATCTCTGTGTAAAATTGAAGTATGTAAAACGTGATATTCCCCTTCATTATATACGGTTACCGGGCCGATTGAGAGAAGCTCGTTTTTACACAAAGCCCAGAGAATCGTCACGAAAATTTTCAAGTAAAATTCGTATTATACAAAAATATATTTAAAAATTCGACAAACTGAAAGTGCGCTAATCATAATTTGCTACAATTGAATATCAGCCTCCATTTCGTTATTTTCGCGTTGCAATATACATTTTCGCAAAACTCGTTCGGAATGGTAAAACAAATTTATTATCATTATTATTACCGTTTCCGGTTTCGTTTCGCAACTTAATACTTGAGCGATTTTAAAGGAATGTATTATTTTGCAAGCGTTCGAGGGAAGCGGAAGGTCGAAACACCAATGAGCGGCTCATTGTTTGTTAATAACGGCTGCGTTTTCACCGCGCACAATAGTAAAATCCCATTTTCATTGTTACATTGACAGAAATGTGGCGTTAAATGTCACGGGGGGAGGGCACTATTAATTTTCAATATTACGATATCCTAACAATAAATTCTATCAATAATGTGGTGTTCAACATTTCGCCATAATACAATATACCACATAATCTTAAATACAATTATACGATTGGTACCTATGTTTACGTCGAATGTATGATATCTACATGAGAATTAGATTTCGGGACTAGTTCTGGCCACGCCGTAACGCTACATGCACGGTGAAAACGCGGGCTTTATTACGATTAGCTCCTACTTTCGTAACGACGTTACACGCTTCGTCTAAACGTCTCAATCATGCGTATGATCAGGGTTATCACAATGTTTAAACGACGAAGAGAAATTTTTAAATTCTATGCGAATATTTTACTTCACGAAATAGCTGGAGAAATAATGTGGACAAAAATGAGATGTATGACGGTAATTAAAATCGACTAAAAATTAATTATGCCCAAATAACGGACAATTTATGTGAATATTAACTAAATAAAATGTCAATATATCTAAAGTTTGTCAAGTTGTAAAATATCTCGTCCGTACATAATTGCATCGTTTAATGAATAATATATTAATGAAAAAAAAATTAATACATGTAACATAAATTATTAAAATAAAAAATAATATTTAAAATTGCTTATTAAAATATCGTAATTTAATTCAAGTTTGCGTCGTGATTTAATTAACATAATTGAATTAAAATTAAATCAAAGCGTTTATGTAATAAAATTAATCCATGTTATCTCTTGTTATAAAATATTTATTTTGTAAACGTTATTAAATAAAAATGTTAAATAAAAGCCAATATTAAAAGATTTAATTTAATGAGACGTAATTTAATTCAACAAACAAAAATTTAATTTAATTACAAATTTAATTTTATGAAACATTTTCTCTCGCGCGCGTATAACAAATAGGAATACTTTTCATCAAAATATCATTTCACGTCATTTCTCGAACTCAAGTTGTACGAATTGCATTTAAAAGCGAGAATATTTTCACGGATCGTAGTCGTCATTTAAACAATCGTGCTCATCTGATTTCCATGCTCGTTACAATCATCGCAATTTAACATCCGACAACGGTTTAATGAATGTTTATCGATAATCTGTCGAATCAGTTCTTTGCGATTACTCTTACTTAAGGTTAGGTAAGTAGTTAATTAAATTAGTTACTTAGGCGCGTTGATCAGCGGCGCGGGTGTTTTTCTTCTCACCTCGCCGCTTCTCCGTCCTTGTCACGTATCGTACTTTCTTCGATATATCGTCTCGTGGATGGCTTCGTATCGATTATCGTCGAAAATAAAAAAGGAGAAAAGGGACTGTTGTCCAGTTTTTTTTTAACGACCGTCTCGAGTCGATTTATTCGCAATCGAGCCTCTCGATGAAGACCCTCAAACGTGGACTGTCAAAATTAATAAATGCACAGTCTTCTTTTCACCTTGCTTATACCTCTTTGACGAAATACTGGAATCCTTGGACCGTGTCCGAGAATTCTACGATGTGTGCAAGTTTGAATCTTTGCATCTTTGTTGAAAAAAGCTAGGCCGTTTTTTTTAATCTTTAGGATCTTATATATTGAAATTTGATTTGAATATTGTAAATATTTGAATCTTTGAGAATTCTTGACATATTACGTACTAAAATAAATACTAAAATTTTGAATCGTAAATAATCAAATCAATTCTTGAAGATTCTAAAGTTTCGACCATTGTGGAATTTTTAAAACTATCCCCGGAAATCCTAGATTTTAAGGTTTCAGATTTGTAAATACTGGAATATCTAAAACTTTAATTTTCTAAATGTCTAATATTTTAAGTTTCAAGAAATTTATAAAAAATTAAATATTCATCGTATTAAAACTTTATCGATTTCAAATTTATAGCTTTATCCAGTTATAGAATTCTCGGATCGCTATCCTGCCCGAATTCATTATTCTACTCTCACTCATTCCTAAACTGTTACACTATTTACTCTGTTTCACTTCGAACTCTTTCTTCTCTCCGCATTCCAAAGTTTCAAAAACTAGGGAATAGGATACTGCACGCGATGCGGAACCTTTTGACAAGGATAGTCCTTACATTTCTTAATCCATTAGGATGATGTTTCATGGCTCATCAAGTCACGGTTACTGTTATTTGTTACTTCAAATCCCCTCGAAAGAAAAGAAATCGACATTTTCTTCCTCACTGTGTGATTCTTTCGAGTTCAATGAAGAAAGACGCTGGTAACAGACCTGGTGGTGTGGGGAGGCAAATCGGGGGCCTCAGTGAGGGCCCCCTCGTGCCCCTATGCACTCAGACCGAGCCGATGTATCTTCGCCGAAAGGAAGTTGTGCAGAACGAACACGATTGGTTTCGGACAGCTCTCCAAATCAAGCTCCTACAATAGAATTAATCGATACTTCTTACTTATTGACCGAAGTACGGCATACGTAAGCTTCCGGGTTTTTTAAGAAAATATCTGCTTTTTAAGTAATCAATTTTAAGTATTTATAGATTCGGGAAAAGAGTAAGGAAATAGTTTTTTAAGAACTAAGAATATATAACTAGCCTTTTTTAGTCATTAATAAAAAAAAATAATAATGTAAGTTAAAATAAAAAAATTTACGATTATAACAAACGTTCCTTCATTTTCATAAACTTATCCTCAAATTTACGGTGGATTTACTCCAAAGACATTAAAGAGACATTAAAATTTCCAGTCTTCTCAGTCCTTTTGTGTTCTAAAATCCGTATGTCTATCAAATACTCACAATTTCGCCGTCTTCGCCTCCAAAATCGAGCCACAGAAGACGGGCGCCGTCGTCCGCGGACATTTTCAATTTGTCGAAGGATCTTCTCCAGAGTGGCGTGGGCGGTGAAGCAGGACTTACGCCGTTCCCGGCAGTGCCCCGCGTTCCTGCGGCGTAAAGCGCGAAACCTTCCTCGTGGTTGACAACCAACTGACAGGCTTTGCCTTGCCATGTGCAACCTATAACACACGAAATATCAACGAAATTAAAATAACAGTAGGTAAAGAAAGATATGAATCTATGCAATATCCTATCCTATTTAATTGATTCCATTCAACCTAATACAATTCAAACGTTTCTTTAAATATTATTTTTATATTTTATCGTTATTATCCCTAACTGCACATGTAGATTCTGAGAATGTTCGGAGAATATTGCAAACGTAGAAAATATTTTACGAAATTAAATATATTCTTAGTACATTCGTAATATCTGTAAGGGATAATAGATACAAATTCTGTTAATATAGGTCAATTTCGTGTCTTGTTTATTCTCCTTATGATGTTTATTGTTTCGCCAATTTTTCTTATTTTACTTATAACAATAACACAAATTATAATAATTAAATAATTTAAACTTATACACATAATCGAAATAAATCTTTTAATAAATTGATTGTTCATTTTTTCTGAATAAAAATGTGATTAGATAATTGGTAAGAAAATTTTAATTATAAATTTTATTATTTCATAAACCTAGTTACGTTAAAAATAAATAATAATGAATAAAGGCTATATTTTTTATTTATTTTTAATCATCGTGATCGTAATTAAATAACTGTATTTAATTTGCATGTAAATTTCTTGCGACACGCTATTTTTTATGAGACAGCCTGTATTTGTAATACATTTTTCCATTGCGCATTTCTGCCGCATCGGTATCCACGGTTCTTTATCATCGACGAGTTCGACGCAAGACGCGAATAAAAAGACGCGTATGAAATGGGCGAGGCATTCATCTCGATTTATTATTGCCGTTCGTCGTCTCTGAAAAGAAATTAAAATTCATCGAACCGAACGCGGAAAATGACGAGAGTAGTAGATGTCGACTATCATTCGCCGCTATATAACTAACATCGAAGGAACTCGAGTTCACCATTTCCTCAAGTATTTGACGCTACGCATTTCCGTCTCTCGTCCACACAATTTTTAATGTATATACTATTTGTCAATTTTATTTTCCAAATTTTCCTAACCTTCTTAAATTAATTTACTAAGAATTACTTCAAATATCTAAAAAAATCAGCCTCTTTTTTAAATTATTAATGATCAAGTGTATAGTTAATATGTAAGATTACTTACGAACGGTGTACTCCCGTAAGGAATGAGCGGCCGCGTGGCATCCCTGAACGATCGCCCTTGCCCAGGCCGCCAGATCTCTTCGTGTTTCAGCTCGTAAATGATGCGTGACTACCCCGTCCATCGTGCCAACCCGAACCGCGAACGTCGCCCCGTGTTGAGTCGACCCGCTACTGCTGCTCGCTGCTTCATTCTGTCGCGTGGGAGTGGAGACCAGCCTGAAATCATTCAGTTCAAGTCGTTTTTAAGCCCACAGATTCTTATGAAAGTCGTTAAACATGTATCAATCTTTAAAAATTAATACAAAACTATTGAAGTTCTCCTTCCATTCTCTAAATCTCATACAGTGGTTTCGCCAATATATTAGAATTAGAGTGATTATGGATAGTCATTCCAAAAGAGAGAGTTGTCACTCTAATTTGTAATTGAGTAAATGCGGAATGCGGGCATTCCCTCTCATAAGGTAGGAGTGAATTTTTCATTCAAATTTTTAGAGCGGCTCTAGCGAGATTATATCACTCTTCACTCTTTGATTTTTAGAGAGAGTACATCTTGCGGTTAGACGCGGTTCTTACATTAGATCGATACCCAAGCATGATAGAATGAAGATTGAAGATTCCGCGGGGGTACAAAAATCACGTGACATCGCTCTTAGGGGGCCGTCGGGTAAAAAGCGCCCGACCTTTATCGAAACGATCGAACGCGCCTTGTAGCGAGTCACGGGTATGGATTCATTCCCGCGTCGTCCCTTCATCCCTCTCTCTCTCCCAGCGGGTAGGTAAATTACCTCGTCATCCGGCTCGCCTCGCTCGTAAAATCGTCGCGGCTTTATTGCATGTGGGACGAAGCTGCAGTGTTCACCTGACACGGGTTCGGCCACGTATGCACCCCCCGGTGCCCCCCCCCCCCCCCACGAATCCATTCCCTCCCACCAATCTGCCCGCTGACGAATGGTCCTGACGTTCGCGAGCCCGTGCACTAGATTTATAGATTTTTCCGAGGGACACTGGCGAGCTCGAAAAAAAAGAGGAAAAACAAGAAGTGATAGAAAGAACACCCTACGCAATAGAGGACAGAACGGACGTAAAAAAATAGTACACTTGGACCGGAAAAAATGCCTGTGGCCCTCGGCATTATTCGACATGCCTAACGGTCGCCGCCGCCGGGGCCTTTTTCGCTCCGATGCTATAATGATTGCCCACTGGCATCGAGATGTAGTTGAAATTCCGTGACAAAGCAGAGCATCTAGATTGTTCAAATTATACTGCTCAGAGCATTTAAAGAGATGTAGGAGGGATTAAAAGAAACATTAATTTATCAGCAATTATGCGGCTGAAATATTGTTTCTGAATTTGGGGAACAGAAATATTAGGGGTATTCAAATAAGTTAGAGTTTAACGGTTTGACAGGTTATGTCGGGTTAAAGTCGAGTAAAAAGTTAATTTTTAAACTTTTAACCCAAAGATTAATGTGATAGGTTAATGAGTCACTTATGTATTTTGCATAACCTTAAAGAGTAGCGCGCCCAAAGTTAATTAATTAACTTTTTACTCGACTTTAACCCGACATAACCTGTCAAACCGTTAAACTTTAACTTATTTGAATACCCCTATTGTTTAAACATCCGATATCTGAGTCTGAATGACATTTAAGAAAATAAATCTTTGAAATATTTAATCATCTTTAGATCATCTTTATCTTTAAACTTCAAATCTATCCTTTAAGCATTTCTCTTGCAAATTTGTTGGAAATAATGTATTCGTATCCATTATCTGATCCAAACACAGATCTTAACGTCGCTAGATCCTTGATTATTGGCTGAGATTCGAAATAATTTGAGTTCTCCCGGCGCAATGGATATTCATTGGCATTATCGCGAGGAGCTCTTCGGCGGGACAGTAGAAAAAAAATAAAACAACGGCAAAAAGCAAAGCGCGACTGGAGAAAATTCCGATAAGCGGGAGGAAGTTGGAGAGACAGCCGCAAACGGTAAATAAAAGCGTTAAACGAGAATGGATGTTCGTCGGCGGTCGTAATCCGACGAAAAAGCCCGCAGGAAGAAAAGAAAGTTTCCCCGGGGATAGCCGAATCACTTCCGGTTTGTCTCGCAGTAAAACTTCCTTAAGTCGGCCATTTCGCGTTCTCGCTCGCGTCGGGCCCGATACACCACAGGCCCCGTCGACCGGAAATAAAACTTCCCGACATGTTCCGCTCTTTTCACGTGTCTTTCAGCTTCTTCGTTTCTTTCGCCCCATCGAATGGAAACTTCAAGAAAACGATGTCTGAATGTTTGATGACGGAAGAAGAAGATGATTAATAGCGACAACCCGAAACTCGAAGGAAAATTTCTTCCCCTCGTGCGATATATTGATTAAATTTTCTATTTAATGGCCGCGTTCAGCAGACACAACTGTTGAGTTCGTCTTATCATCACTCTACGTTGATTGGTTGGTTCTAAAAGTAAGAGCCAATCACGTTCGATTGCTACTGAGCGGCTTGGTCTGGTGAACGCGACCAATGAAAAAAACGTGGACGATCATTATGCATCAAAAATTTCAATAAATTCTAGCATTAAGATTTATAACGTATATAAAAATGCACGATTAAAGGTTTTAATAAATTTTATAATTATATTAAATAAAGGCAAATAGATGGTCGGATATTGAATGTGAATCAAGTATACTAAATAGTTAAATATTAACCCAGTATGGAGTGACATCGTAAATAAATTTGTTCTATTGTGCATAATTTATTATTATCTGTATTGCTTTATTATTGACCAAACACGCGCGATACGCATGTTTAATCGGAAATGTAAATAACATTGACTTGTTAGTGAAACAAACACGCAATTATATACAATTCCCTATAATTTCTTCCTCCGATAACATTAAATAGGAAACCATCTTCGATATATTTTTATCTTATCTTAATATAAATGACGTCAATTTATCCGCCTCGACAGTGGGAAGTGGGAACAAGCAGCCTTCTTACTTCGTTATACAGTATCTTTGTTCAAGGGAAAAAAATGATATTCGAAATGTCCCATATATATCCCGTATATAACGGACACGATAAAAACAGAGGCGCGGGCTCGTAAGCTCCCACGAACGATCGATGCGCGTTTCCCTCTAGTCTTTTTCACTTAAAATTTAAACGAGGCTTAGCTGGATCACCGATCATTCAAACAGCGTGACTGCCTGACACCACATTTAAGCCGCTCGAAAACGCCCGGGCTCATCGTTAAAAATGAAGCTGACGTTAATTCACAACAGCGATGCGTGGGAAAGTTTAACGCGATATAAAATAATGCAACGAGACATTTTCGGCGTTACGCAATACATAACTTTCGCTCGGGGCGCTTTATTTTTCCACGTATTTGCAGGAGGCAGTCTTTGTGGCAGTAATAGTTTATACATATATATATTATGATAAATTTTATACAATTTTAAACGTATGACAGAAGATTGATGTAACATTTTGCATATTATTTCACAGATTTAGAGATAAATTTTCTTTTAGCGTAGTTTTTGAAATTTTAACATTTTCAGTATTATTTTGATAATAATATGCATAAAATAAAGCTGTAAATTATTTAAAATACAACAGAGAAATTAACTATAAAGGATAATACGTCCTCTTATCTATTTGCAAACTTAATTATATGCGCTACTTGAATTTCTTACGAAAAATTAATCAAAATTGACTTATAAAAGAATATATTTCTAAAGCTTGATGCCAACTTTACGAAGCACTGTGTATAAAAAATACATTCAAAGAGACAGAAAACAGAAATATTCCCGGAAAAAGATTCAAATGGAAGAAAAGAAAAACATTCTGACTGAAAAGAATAAGTTTATACTTAAAAAATATCTGCTTTTCTTTCAGTTTTAAAGAATAAAGTTAAAATATAGTTATTAAAACGTATCATTTATATATTTCTTAAATGAAAATGGTTATAACATTTCGCTAATTTTTAAACGACAAATAATTTTGATTATATCTATACACTTTATCATATTTACTTATTTTTATTCCAATTTAGAATTCAAGAAAGACTGGATATAAGGATTTTATAGATTAATCGATAATAATAAAATTTATACCTATTTATTAAAATTAGCATTAAAACTTATTATTAATAGCTATTAGTAATTTCTCTTATTACACTTAATATTAAAATTGAAATAATAGTCAAAATAAAATATTGATTATTTCAGTACTTATTACTTCAATCAAAAATTAAGCGAATTTTGTACCAACTTTTACAATGCATATATACATAAAAATATAACCAAAATATCGTTCACGTCAAAAAATAGCAGCGTTCGGTGACGAGAAATAGCGCGGAATATTAAATCCCGGAAAATCTGCGATAAAATCCGATTAAGACGCGCGAGATCTCGTGATGACGAGTATCGACTTTCGGCACGATCCCATTAGTTCAGTCGCAGCGACTATATTTGCCGATCATCCGGCGTCGAAATTCACTATGAATTATCAATAATTCGATTCGTGTCATAGCGCAACACTGGCGTTTATATCCTTCACATTTACCTCTATTACGGATTATATACGCAATTTATCCTCGCGCGCGATTGTAAATCGAGATCAATCGACAAAATTATGCAGGATTCAAGGATATATGATAACAGCGAGATAATGCCAATTATGAGATAAATATAGGTATTTTCTTGATATTCTTCTCATATTTTTAGTTAAACTATATTTAGTATTATTTTTGTATATAAAATATTCAAAAAATGTTCAAAAAAACTAATTCTTATCGATATTTTGCTAGCATCACATCCATTTGAAACAAGTTACGCAACTGAAATCAATACATATATAGATATATGTATACATATATATATGTATATAGAGATCAATATAAGAAGCCGTCTTACGTGTCTCGAACGAGGCCGAAGGGCCAATCGGGGAATAAGGACGAAGAGAGACGAAGGGATGATGGTTGCAGGATAGCGGGAGAGGATGCGCCGCGGGCAAAATCCTGAACTCGTTCCGAATATCGTACCTCGATTGCACGCGCGATCGGAAACTGTCGACGACACCTTCGATAATTAATGTCTACCCCGGAGGATTTAATTGATCCAGTTCACCGTTCGATTATCGGGACCCCATCTTTCATATCCTGTCCTACCGCCCTTCTACCCCGCGGCCTCACCCTACCCCTTTTTCAGCCGCTCTTATCTGGCCCTTATCCGCCTAGCCGACTCTATCTCTATGGCCTTTAATTTACTACGGCAGACAATTATGAATCTTATTAAGCCGACGCGAAAAGCACGGTAAAGACATATTACGTTTAAGAATGTAGACATTCTAAAGACGCAGGATAAAAGAAATCTTGATATGTAATAATACAAGAAGTAATATACTATGTACTTAAAAATTAATTATTATACAAAATTACGCGCACGTACTTACGTACAAAAAACAAACACATCACACAGATAATCCAACATAAAAAATTTGTATAAACGATTAAGTTCCAATATTTAAATATCCAGACAAAAACAAACATAATTTTAAAAATAATAATAGTAATAATTTTTATAGATTACTTTTAAGTAATAATTCATATTTTAATATAAATTTTCGTATTAATTTACAAATATTTTGTATTATTAATATTTTATATGAATTGTATTTTCGTATTTCTTATATAAATTATGATTAAAATTTAATTCACTCAAACTCAACATATTTCATGTGCCTGAAAACAAACTGTAAAATAAACGAAAGCAGGAGCAAATAATAAATGATAAATGCTTAAATAAATTAAAAGTCAATTCGCTGTTAGTAGATTTTCTTTGCAGCGAGAGTTCTGTGACGCGGAAGATTCGATGAGTTACGAACGCTGGAAAATATTTCTCCCTGCGGAATGTCCGTCGCTTTTTTTTTCAACGTTCGTTTTCCCTGCTCTTTGAACCGGCTTTTCTTCCGGCTGCCGTGGAAAGGCGACCGTTTGTCACCGGACATCGTGAAGAGGAGAAACTGGGGAGAATGTTGGGGAAAAACAGAATTTGTGTGCCACCGAGAGAAAGAGAGAGAGAGAGAGAGAGAGAGAGAGAGAGAGAGAAAGAGCGGGGGAGGGAAGAGTTGAAAAAGAAAATCTGAAAGAAAGATGGAAAACGGACGTTGAAAGAAAAAGTGACAGAGAAATTATGTTGGATTATATTAGAATAGATTTATATTTCGTCTTTCAGAGAGATGAAAATATAATAACAATTTAAAAAATACATTATAAGCAACAAATATTTATAAAAAGACTACGTGCGATAGCACAGCATAAAAGCAGCAGTAAAATAAAAAAATTGTAAATAAAATATTATTAATATAAATAAAGATAATAAAATTAGAATGTATGAAAGATTGAAGATTGCATAGAAATTAAAGAATCGCTGAATATAAAAATCTGAAAGATTCAACGATCCCTAGATCAAGAATTTAAAAGGTTTCAAAAAAGAACAATCTCTGTGAATGTGAAAAGGATGAAGAAACGGGCACAATGTGAATCCGCAAATGGAACAAAACGCTTTTCGCCTTTACTCTAAAAATTTTTACTTTTATTGAGAGAGAAAAACAAGGAATATCAAAGCTTGCCAACTTTCTATCCCAGACGGCATATCGTGGAGTCTCTTATGCGTATCTGCTTCAGAAAGTCCTACATTTGTAAATAATGCAAATTACTTTGTTCTGGAAACCACCATTTTCTTAAAATTGTATTATTATAAAGAAATTGTATTTACTATTTATTGTTACTCAGTCATAATTCAAACGCATTAAAGTACAATTTAACTTACCAACATTTTAGTAACTTTACTTTTCATCATTAATTGCCTTAAGTTTAAGATTAGAGCTGGGAAAATAATTTAAAATGTTTCGTAATAGACTTGTAATATTGTAGATAATATAGTATAGATAGTGTAGTATTATAATATTACAGATAATTGTTATAGTATTAGGGTAACTCGAGGGAATATGCCACACTTAAAAAAAAATGATTTTTTTTCATATTTCTCTTTCTTTTTGAGGTATCTTTGCATACTGGTCTTCTTTTTCCTTCTTTTATCTGTTATTTATATATGGTTTTAATGAAATATTTTGATTCTTTACTATTAAAAAGAAAGAAATACAAAAGTGTTGCAAAAGTGGCATATTACTCCCATGTGGGGGTAATATGCCACATCTACAAATATGTATAGTAATTTAACTTTAGAAGGGCATTCTTGTCTAAAAACATGTAAAAGAATGTTTTTATTATTGTACAATTTCAATAAAACACTAAGAAAATTCTAAAAAGCACGTTGTCATACTTGTCATACTGTACTTACCCCATAAAAACTATAATACTGACAGGAAGTAAAACTTGGGCAAAACGTCAGATATAATATTTTTAACAATTTCACAGTATTTACAACAACGCTCCTAGCCGTAGCTTTGTTAAACATAACGAGTGGCATATTCCCCCCAGTTACCCTAATGTGATAGACTTGTAATATTGTAATATTATAGATAACATTTTCAATCTTTGAGAAAGATATTACAGCGGCCATTAAATTACTGGTCAAATAATATATCAGCGAATTAATAAGCAATGCAACATCTCATCTCCAGCCTCGATCAGAAATTCTGTTTACCTGCAATCTCCATAATTACGGCTGAACTGGGGGGGGGGGAGCGAAAAACACCGCAGGGACGTCCTTCCGCGGCAGTTAATTGAAGAATTAAAAATGAGAATAGCGGGTGTCATTCTTTGTAGCAGCTAATTAGATCTGAATTACTCAGCGATGGGAAAAGGTGGAGAACGGGGCAGAAGGAAATTAAAAATTATCTAGGTAGTTTAAGAGTTGAATGCACAGCACTCCTTGCATCGTCAGGTATTCCTTTAGTCGTCCGCTCATCAAGCTCGCCGACGGAAAACTTTTAGAGCTAATTGATTTCCCGCCGAAGCGCCTGCATGTTGAATCACCTCGCAACAATCGAGCACTTAGCGGCAAATGGTGCCGCCGATCCGCTTCGCCGATCTTCTTAAACTATTCACGAAGAAGGTTAGAAATAAGGATATTGGATTGGAATAAAAATGCATAGTTCGTAATTATGAAAGACCGGCTTGCTTAGAAGATCTTGTTAGGGTCAATATATCTCAACATACCTTGCGCTGTTTTCTGTGAAGCACGAACGATTGACAGAAAACAAAGAAATAAAAAAGTGCTCTATTAACATTAAAATAACGACATACTTAGTTTTTTTATAACAAAAAAAGGCCCTACAATTTATTTTTAAATCTAATGTTTTATACAAGCGCATGCACTTTTGTTTAATTTAAAGAATGTCGCGGTGTGACTGCCTTTTGTCCCGTATGCGCGTGTAATACAACCAGTTCTGGTGATACAACCACATACTATCTGAGCACGATAGATACCATAAATCTGCAGTGGGGTGCGAAAAAAAATGACAGTGGTTTGAAAATTCCTGTTGAGCTGCGGGGCTAATCCGAATTGATGGTCACGCAGCACACCCTACCGATAATAAATAAACGCATATGCCGTGAAGATAAAAAAAAAAGATCTTTTCATATATACACGTATCTAAACAGCGAATGTTGAAACTTGTAAATGTCCAAATGTACCCGTAGAACACGACGGGTGTATGTGACACGTGTATCGGGTAATAAATGTAGGTATACATTACATTGCGTGACATGACACTAAGCCAGAAAGATTGAAAAATGCACCCATACATAATAAATTCTATAATTAATTGTCTTTTGGATTACTGAGCATAAAATTGTGACACGATCGAAAATTAATTCTACGATCCCCCCTCCCCCAATTTGTTATTAATCTGCATTCCTTAAAAAAAAATCGTATCACAATACAAATAGTAAAAAATTAAAAAAATATCAGAAGAAAAGAAAGCTTGCTTCTGATTAATAAAAAGGCTAAATATACTTGTCCAAAATACTGAACAAAAAATCAGATGAAACTCCCTTTCAATACGATATATATCGATTACAGGATCCACCTTCGAGAAAAATTTCGAATCAAATCTTGCCACATCCTGTATCGATCCGTCCGTGTGTATTACCCTGTAGACATTTATTTCGCGAGGCTTTTCGGATTTGACGGATTAGAGCTGAGCTTCTTCTGGAAGATATTAATGCAGGCCGGGGAAAAGAGGGAAGGAAGAAAAAAAGCGAGCGAGGATGAGACGGAGGGTAGAGAAGAGGGACTAAGCGTAAAAATTGCAGATAGATAAGGGTGCTAAGGGCGCCATTCGTCTACCTCGCGGCTGACAGGCACGATAAAGTTTCTTTTACACTGAACTAACACTGGCTTAACGCACTCTTCTCCCAGGACGAGCCAGTTCGGGTAAGAATAACGCGGAAAAGACACGTCCTCAGCAAGTCCTAAACGCGACTTATTTTTCGCCACTTATAGCTTATCAATCAAATATTGTTGGCAAGTCGTTTAAAAATCTACAATACAAAGCAACAGGCAAGAATATCAAGTAAATAGAAACGTTCAGAATCGTTCGGTTCTTGGTGAACCAAATTTTCTATTTACTTCATATACTTGCCTGTTGCTTTTTATCGTAGACATTTATTTAATCTGCTTCAATATTTGATTAATATTACACAATATGACGTATACAAAATTAATGTAGATATCAGACATAAGAATTTTCCCCCAAAATCTGTAAATAATTATTGATTTGGCAGACCTAAAAAATTGTATATTCTAACTTTAGTTAATTAAAATATCTCTTTATGTGTCTTTAAACATAAATACACTCACATCATACTTCTCATCAATTCTAACTCTTTAACTTTTATGTTACTCTTGTATCTGCTGTGTGATAAATTGCTTTCTATGTTTCACTGTGTTATAAGTTTAACATCGTTTATTACAGGTCTTATATAATTGAGAACGCGATCACTTTAAAAAGAAAACATTCATTAAATTGCTAAAAGAGAGCTCCAATAAGCATATAATGGGAAAGTTGAAAGAGGATAAGATGCAACAGCAACGTGGAGCAAGAGATTTCTGATTCGCAGTCAATTAATAGCAAGCGATTAATCATCAGAACCTGGCAACCTTGTCAAACAAACCGTCGAGCGGAGCACGTATGTGATCCACAAATACGAACGCGGAAAGAAAAATATGAGATACGCGCGGGATACGAGAAGGTTGTCACACGAATAAGATAAAAGAAAGAGGAGAGTACCCGGGGCCGAGTGCTTTTATTATCTTTCTGATCTCATGAAGTGTATGAGCTTAAGAAAATGTTTTAAAAGGAAAACAAGGTTTTCTCTTTATCTATATGTCGTAATAATCATTTTCATGTGTAACTGCGATGTAAATCGAGATTTCAAAGTGTAAAAAATCACGACGGTTCTATGCAAAAAAGAACAAACTCGAGAATTTAAAAAATATA
Source organism: Temnothorax longispinosus (assembly GCF_030848805.1). Taxonomy (NCBI): domain Eukaryota; kingdom Metazoa; phylum Arthropoda; class Insecta; order Hymenoptera; family Formicidae; genus Temnothorax; species Temnothorax longispinosus. The sequence goes on from NC_092368.1 coordinate 13,922,239, forward strand.
AAATATTCTGTAATTGAAATGACTTAAGAAAACACTGAGAGAAAAAAAATAGTTGCAGTTACTACAAGTTCACTAGGATTTTTACTTATTTTCGGTGCCAACTACATTGTCATAGTTGTCATAGCATAGCTTTAACATGCATTTATTCAACCACGTACATGGTTTTATATACCATAACCTGTGATCTATGTGTAGTAAGTCTATAAATATATTAATATAAATATATTGTAATAAAAATAATAGGTTATTTTTATAACTCTAAAAATAAAAATCCCAACTATAATTATTTCACTATATATGCAATTATAGTCGCAAAATACTAAACACTTTTCTCTCAGTGCAATCAATCAATCAATCTAGTGAAACATATTTGTTTCAAAATCAAAAGTGAATGAGCGCTCCCTCTCTCTTTCTCTCTCGAAATAAGCCACGGCGCCGCGGCGGCGCGGCAGTGGCGGCTTGCGGTGTGCTTCGTGATCCGAGAAGATTGCACGGTCACGGTCCTTAAGTTTCGTAGGCGTCGTGCCGGGCCGTTAATTACGATCACCCGCTCGGTTAATCACCGCGTCGGACGCGGCGACAGTTTAAATGGCGAGCGACGGCGCGCGCCGTGTAAGCAAGACCGCGAAGCGAAGTTCTGTGGATGTAAATAATGAAGCGCCGCGTTTCCTCGCGGATTAATGGACGCGGCTTTTGAGCGGGGCGCTCTTGAGAAAATGTCGCTATATGAAAATTTCCATGCCGCCTCTCGCTATTATATTCGTAACACCGCGCGACATTCTATTTTTTCGTCACGCCGTATTAAACAAGGCTCATTAATGTTTTATACATAGCGGAGAGGCAAAGTTTATTTTTCAATATTTTCATCAACATCAAAGTACCACTCGTGATAATATTTCTCTTCAAATAACGGGACAAAAATAAAATAAATTGCACATACATAAAAGTTAGCGAAGGTAAACGGTGTCGTTTGATGCTTCTTATTCTCGGATTATATATCCGTTCGTATCTCAACAGTAATTCTTTTAAGTAAATTGAAATATCTATATGCTATCTTCGGTCGGGCTGATTTGTTGTAGCCTAATAATATTTGTGAATTTTTATACTTTTTTTCACTTAAATTAAAAGGATGCTTATTAACATCAAAAAATTAAATCGATTATCGATTTAAGTATGTTGAATTTACTATTCAAAGCGAATAACTGTACTTCAAGACCAACAAAATTGGCGAGAATCGGTCAAAGTTTCACTTATAATTAATTTTTTATTAAATTATTATAATATTATTAATATAAATCACACACACACGCTAATTAAACAATGCTGCTTTATTTTTTATTTGCACTCTCTTATCTTTAGTCCTGAAACAAAATGTACCTAACCGACATTATGAGAATTGTTCACCAAAATCAAGTTATTATCTTTCATAATTATTATTTTGGAGTACATAAATTCAGTGGAATGAAAAACCATTAGCCAAAATCCATTAATTATTCCATACGATTAATTATTCTATCGCAACACGGCGACGGACGGTTTAAAGAAGCAAGAGATTATTCCTGAACGGCGACGCGGGAACGATTTTGCTCAAAGAATTTCAAGTTAGTCGAGATTTAAAGTGGACTTTCGCGTGTAGTTCGCGACACAAATTATCTCGAAGTCAGCTTTAAAACTAAAGCTCCTTTAAATTTTTTGTAAGCCGCTTTCCGCGATGCTGAGTCCCGTAAATGAGATTCACGATTGAGGCAGTAAATTGAAGCAGCGTTTTCTGCAGAAAAGCAGCAACATTATTTCCCAGAAAAATATCCGGGCTCGTGAAACATTCCGAGAAAAGTGGCAAATACTTGATGACAGTTATTTCCAGGAAATAAATTTTTTATTACTTATTGTTTAACGTGTGTTACACGTGCGAAGATGCTTGAGCGGCGTCAAATGATGCTTAAAAGCAAGTATTAACGGAACTGTTCATTTTTGTATTATTTTTCAAACAACATAAAAAAATATTCTCTCTCTAATTGCGAAGTTTTGCAGTAGTGCCAGTTCAAGTGTCGAGATTTTTGGAAAATATTCACGCAGACGATATTTCAGAACATCTCGAAAACAATCGTAACTAAAATCGATCGTGAGTGGTCGAGATCAGTGACGTAACCCGACACTGATCTCGACCACTCACGTTGGTCGCGGTACAAAGTTGGCTGACTAAACATCCGCATGCAGTAAATAAACAAAACGTCTAAATAAATCGATCGTTTGAACCTATATTAATACAACGATATAGCGGTGATCGCAATCCGTTCGAGTGTGCAAATAAATAAATAAAGCAGACAGATAGTGGGTAAACGTCCGGGAGGAAAGCGAAACGTTGTAATCGATTGTATCGTCGATATCGAGATGGGAAAAGAACGGAAATGGGTCGCGGGTACGTCGTCGCAATAAATACACTGAAAAAAATATAGCGGAAACGACGTCCTAAAGATAATGTAATATTGTCATATCGAGAACGGCATCGCTGATGGATTCGAAAGAATCGCTCGTTCAGATAAACAAACAGGCTTTTAATTGAATTTACATGCGTATCGCCTTTAGGCCACGATGCTGTGTGAGTATATTGATTTTAATTTGATATTATGCACAATAATAAAGAGATAAGGACTCTGTCTAGTTTCAATTCATAGGATTAAAATATATCCATATATTTAACTTTCGTGATTTATTAACGTCTATCGTATTTTACTATAAAAACAAA